>NC_090033.1:18841161-18948661 GCF_037176765.1 Anolis sagrei
CTACTGGAGGGTGGACCATGGATGATAGGACTTGAAGTACCTCCGCTCGCATCCCGAAACCGCTGCAACCCTCATCCAATGACCAATCAAGACCAAACTTGGCACATATAACCCCCATGACCCTGTTTACATCCTAGTAAGGATTGGGGAGGACGGACAATGGATGATGGGATTTGTAGTACTTCCCCACCCTTTTGTTCCCACAGACTACTGTGGCACCCTCTTTCCTCTACATCCTACTGCAGTTTGGAGGAGGATGTACCATGGATGATGGGACTTGAAGTACCTTCACTCACTTCCCGAGACCGCTGCAAACCTCATCCAATGACTGATCAAGACCAAACTTGGCACATATAACCCCCATGACCCTGTTTACATCCTAGTAAGGATTGGGGAGGACGGACAATGGATGATGGGATTTGTAGTACTTTCCCACCCTTTTGTTCCCACAGACTACTGTGGCACCCAACAAAGACCAAACTTGGCACACAGAGCCCCCATGACCCACTCTACATCCTACTGCAGTTTGGAGGAGGATGTACCATGGATGATGGGACTTGAAGTACCTTCACTCACTTCCCGAAACCCCTGCAACCCTCATCCAATGACCAATCAAGACCAAACGCACATATAACCCCCATGACCCCGTTTACATCCTAATAAGGATTGGGGAGGACGGACAATGGATGATGGGATTTGTAGTACTTTCCCACCCTTTTGTTCCCACAGACTACTGTGGCACCCAACAAAGACCGATAAAGACCAAACTTGGCACACAGAGGCCCCATGACCCACTCTACATCCTACTGCAGTTTGGAGAAGGGTGGACTGTGGATGATGGGACTTGACGTACCTTCACTCACTTCCCGAGACCGCTGCAAATCTCATCCAATGACTGATCAAGACCAAACTTGGCACATATAACCCCCATGACCCTGTTTACATCCTAGTAAGGATTGGGGGAGGACGGACAATGGATGATGGGATTTGTAGTACTTTCCCACCCTTTTGTTCCCACAGACTACTGTGTCACCCAACAAAGACCGATAAAGACCAAACTTGGCACATATAACCCCCATGACCCTGTTTACATCCTAGTAAGGATTGGGGAGGACGGACAATGGATGATGGGATTTGTAGTACTTTCCCACCCTTTTGTTCCCACAGACTACTGGGGCACCCAACAAAGACCGATAAAGACCAAACTGTGTTGGATGATGGGATTTGTAGTACTTTCCCACCCTTTTGTTCCCACAGACTATTGTGGCACCCAACAAAGACCGATAAAGACCAAACTTGGCACACAGAGCCCCCATGACCCATTCTACATCCTACTGCAGCTTGGAGGAGGATGTACCATGGATGATGGGACTTGAAGTACCTTCACTCACTTCCCGAGACCGCTGCAAACCTCATCCAATGACCGATCAAGGCTAAACTTGGCACATATAACCCCCATGACCCTGTTTACATCCTAGTAAGGATTGGGGAGGACGGACAATGGATGGTGGGATTTGTAGTACTTTCCCACCCTTTTGTTCCCACAGACTACTGTGTCACCCAACAAAGACCGATAAAGACCAAACTTGGCACACAGAGCCCCCATGACCCATTCTACATCCTACTGCAGTTTGGAGGAGGGTGAACCACGGATGATGGGACTTGAAGTACCTCCACTCACTTCCCGAAACCGCTGCAAACCTCATCCAATGACTGATCAAGACCAGACTTGGCACATATAACCCACATGACCCTGTTTACATCCTAGTAAGGATTGGGGGGGACGGACAATGGATGATGGGATTTGTAGTACTTTCCCACCCTTTTGTTCCCACAGACTACTGGGGCACCCAACAAAGACCGATAAAGACCAAACTGTGTTGGACGATGGGATTTCTAGTACTTCCCCACCCTTTTGTTCCCATTTTTTTTTCTTTTCCTGGTGGGGTTTGGAGGAGGACGGACAAAGGATGATGGGATTTGTAGTACTTTCAAACCCATCGGTTCCCATAGACTACTGTGGCCCCCAACAAAGACCGATAAAGACCAAACTTGGCACACAGAGCCCTCATGACCCATTCTACATCCTACTGCAGTTTGGAGTAGGATGCACCATGGATGATGGGACTTGAAGTACCTTCACTTATTTCCCGAGACCGCTGCAAACCTCATCCAATGACTGATCAAGGCCAAACTTGGCACACAGAGCCATGACCTACTCTACATCCTGGTGTGGTTTGGAGGAGGATGGATCACGGATGATGGGACTCGCAGTACCTTCACTAACTTCCTGAGATATAAATCCCATACAAATAACCGATAAAGACCAACCTTGATACACAATTCCTTTCTCAAATAAACCGAGCAGTGCCGAGTCCCCAAGCTAGTTAAGAAATAAAGTGAAGTGAAGTGAAACAAAAAACATTACAACACACACGCAAAACCACATATACACACACAAACACACATATATACATATATGCATATACACACACACAAAACACATACACAGAAAGGAGGAAGGAAGGGTAGAGAAGGAAGGAAGGAGAGAAGGAGGGAAAGAAGGAAGGAAGGAGAGAAATAAGGAAAGAGAAAGGGAGAGAAGGAAGGAGGGAGAGAAGGAGGGAGAGAAAGAGGGAGAGAAGAAGGGAAAGAAGGAGGGAAGGAAGGAAAAAAAGAAGGGTAGAGAAGGAAGGAAGGAAAAGGAGGGAGGGAAGAAGGGAAAGAAGGAGGGAAGGAAAAAAGAAGGGTAGAGAAGGAAGGAAGGAAGGAAGGAAGGAAAAGGAGGGAGGGAAGAAGGGAAAGAAGGAGGGAAGGAAAAAAGAAGGGTAGAGAAAGAAGGAAGGAAGGAAGGAGGGAGAGAAGAAGGGAAAGAAGGAGGGAAAGAAGGAAAAAAGAAGGGTAGGGAAGGAAGGAAGGAAGGAGAGAAGGAGGGAGAGAAAAAAGGAAAGGAGGGAAGGAAGAAAAAAGAAGGGTAGAGAAGGAAGGAAGGAAGGAAGGAAGGAAGGAAGGAAGGAAGGAAGGAAGGAAGGAAGGAAGGAAGGAAGGCGTTCCAGAAGGATACTGTGGTCAACGGTATCGAAGGCCACTGTGATGTCCAGCAGAACCAACATGGACACACTCCCCCTGTCCAGCTCCCTCCTTCTTGCCCTCTTTCTCTCCTCCCTTCTCTACATTTCCCTCTCTCCTTCCCTCCCTCTTTCCTCTTTCTCCCCCTCTTTCTCTCCCTCCTTCTCTCCTTCCTTCTCTACCCTTCTTTTATTCCTTCTTTATCTCCTTCCCTCCTTCTTTCCCTCCTTCTCTCCTTCCTTCTTTCTTTGCTTCCTTCTCTCCTTTCTTTCTCTCCCTCCTTCTCTCCTTCCTTCCTTCGTTCCTTCCTTCTCTACCCTTCTTTTTCCTTCCTTCTTTCCTTTCTTCTCTCCTTCTCTCCTTGAAACTGAATCCAGACAAGACAGAGGTCCTACTGGTCAGTCGTAAGGCCCAACAGGGAATAGGGTTACAACCTGTGTTAGACGGGGTGACACTCCCCCTGAAGACTTGGGGGTGATCCTGGACTCATCGCTGAGCCTGGAACCCCAGGATTCGGCAGTGGTCAGGAGAGCTTTTGCACAATTAAAACTTGTGCGCCAGCTGCACCTGTATCTTGATCTGACCACAGTGGTCCACGCTCTTGTCACATCCCGGATAGACTACTGCAATGCGCTCTACGTGGGGCTGCCTTTGGAGACTGTTCGGAAATTGCAATTAGTCCAACGGGCGGCAGCTAGACTACTCACCGGAGCGTCATACAGGGAGCATACCACCCCCTTGCTGCCGATCCAATTCCGAGCACAATTCAAAGTGCTGGTCATGACCAGAGGCGGCCCTAGGTAATTTTCAACTGTAAGCAAAGAGTATTTTGGTGCCCCACACCAACCAATCATCGATATATAGATTTTCTATTCATCGTGGGAGTTCTGTGTGCCATATTTGGTTCAATTCCATCATTGGTGGAGTTCAGAATGCTCTTTGATTGTAGGTGAACTATACATCCCAGTAACTACACTTGCCGCACTTGCTCCCTTGCCTGGCCCGCTTTGGGTCCGGAGGCGTGCCTGAAGACCCCGGAGTGTACACCAAAAGTCACCTCTTCTCCTGAGAGAGAGAGAGAGAGAGAGAGGTGGAGATGCCCACCTTTCCTGAAGGTAGGTGCAAAAACAAAGGAGGGAGCGGAGGTGGGAGATACCTCCAGCCGGAGGGGCTCTCTCTCTCTCTCTCTCTCTCTTGGTCCCAATGGCTGAAGAGAAAGTCAGGAGAAGAGGCGACTTTTGGTGCGCACGCTGGGGTCTTCAGACACTCCTCTGGACCCGAAGCGGGTCAGGCGTGGCGGCTCCGCCCCTTGGCCCACCTGCGGATTGGGGAGAGTAGAGGAGGCGGGTGGAGCACTGGGGGATCGGGAAAGGGAGCCAGTCATGGGGAAGGGATCGAATGCGGAGAACGATTGAGTGCCGGCTCTGCTTGCGCACCCGGTGGCCGGGTGGAGCAGGAATGAGAGGGGCGAGGTGAGACCCTTTGGGAAGAGGATCGCCCGGCAGTGAGGCAAGAAAGCTGAGGCTCCCCCCGGACTGCTAGGGCTGTTGTGAGCTGAGGGGGCGCTCGCTCCTCAAGTGGTGGTCCAGGGGCATTTACAGAGGTGCCTCTGCACCCCTGGCAAAAAAAAGTGTTCTGCGACTGCTTACTTCGCGTAATGGACGAGCCGCCCCTGGTCATGACCTATAAAACCCTATATGGCTCCGGTCCAGCATACCTGTCAGAATATATCTCCTTCTATGTCCCACCTCGGAGCTTAAGATCATCTAGGGAGGCCCTGCTCTCGGCCCCGCCTGTGTCTCAAACACGCTTGGCGGGGACGAGGGACAGGGCCTTCTCGGTGGTGGCCCCCCCGCCTGTGGAATTTGCTTCCTGGGGAAATTAGGCCATCGTCATCCCTCATAACACAATTTAAAGACAATTAAAAACAATGTAAAAACAACAGCAATAAAAAGTAAAGGTAAAGGTTGTCCCCTGACATGTCTGACTCTGGGGTGTGGTGCTCATCTCCATTTCTAAGCCGGAGAGCCAGTGTTGTCCATAGACACCTCCAAGGTCATGTGGCCAGCATGACCGCATGGAGCGCCGTTACCTTCCCGCCGGAGCGGTACCTATTGATCCACTCACATTTGCATGTTTTCGAACTGCTAGGTTGGCAGAAGCTAGGGCTGACAGCGGAAGCTCACGTCGCTCCCTGGAATCGAACCTGCGACCTTTTGGTCAACAAGCTCAGCAGCTCAGTGCTTTAACCCACTGCGCCACCATACGACATAATGGAATGTATAGTTCACCTACAATCAAAGAGCACTCTGAACTCCACCAATGATGGAGTTGGCTTGCATCCCCAGGGGCGGCGAAGCCATTAAGCAAAGTAAGCATTCGCGGTAGAGTTGATGTTGCCCAGGGGCGCTCTTGAGGCACTCTTGGGGGAAAATAGACCTTGACATATGCGAGTTGTAGTTACTGGGATGTATAGTTCACCTACAATCAAAGAACATTCTGAACTCCACCAATGATGGAATTGAACCAAACTTGGCACACAGAACTCCCACGACGAACAGAAAATCTATATATCGATGATTGGTTGTTTACCGTTGAAAATTACCTAGGGCCGCCTCTGGAAAACCAACCATTTACAGATGCACAAGAGACAAGACGACAGTTGCAACAGAAAATAAAATCAACACTAACAATGCTATCAGGAGTACAATCAGTAATTAAGAGTACTAACACGCGAAACAGTGAGTCCCTTCTCTCCTTCCTTCTCTATCCTTCTTTCTTTCTTTCCTTCTTTTTCTCCTTCCCTCCTTCTTTCCCTCTTTCTCTCCCTCCTTCTCTTCTTCTTTCCTTCTCTACCCTTCTTTCTTTCCTTCCTTCCCTCCTTCTTTCCCTCCTTTTCTCCTTTCTTTTCTATTCTTTCTTTTCCTCCTTCTCTCCTTCCCTCATTCTTTCCCTCCTTTCTTTCTTTCTGTCTTTCCTTCCTTCTCTCCTTCCCTCATTCTTTCCCTCCTTCTCTCCCTTCTTTCTTTCATTCCTTCTCTCCTTCCCTCATTCTTTCCCTCCTTCTCTCCCTTCTTTCTTTCATTCCTTCTCTCCTTCCCTCATTCTTTCCCTCCTTCTCTCCCTTCTTTCTTTCCTTCCTTCTCTCCTTTCCTCTTTCTCTCCCTCCTTCTCTCCTTCTTTCTTTCTCTACCCTTCTTTCTTTCCTTCTTTCTCTCCTTCCCTCCTTTTTTCCCTTCTTCTTTCCCTCTTTTCTCCCTCCTTCTCTTCTTCTTTCTTTCTTTCCCTCCCTCCCTCATTCTTTCCCTCCTTCTCTCCTTCCTTCTCTATCCTTTTTTCTTTCCTTCCTTCCCTCCTTCTCTCCCTCCTTCTCTCTGTCCTTCCTTCTCTACCCTTCTTTCTTTCCTTCCTTCTTACTCTCCTTCCTGCCTTCTTTCCCTTCTTCTTTCCCTCTTTTCTCCCTCCTTCTCTTCTTCTTTCTTTCCCTCCCTCCCTCATTATTTCCCTCCTTCTCTCCCTCCTTCTCTCCTTCCTTCTCTATCCTTCTTTCTTTCTTTCCTTCCTTCCCTCCTTCTCTCCCTCCTCTCTGTCCTTCCTTCTCTACCCTTCTTTCTTTCTTTCCTTGTTTCTCTCCTTTCCGCCTTCTTTCCCTTCTTCTTTCCCTCTTTCTCTCCCTCCTTCTCTTCTTCTTTCTCTATCCTCCTTTCTTTCCTTCCTTCCCTCCTTCTTTCCCTCCTTCTCTCTGTCCTTCCTTCTCTACCTTTCTTTCTTTCTTTCTTTCTTTCTTTCCTTCTTTCTCTCCCTCCTTCTCTCCGTCCTTCCTTCTCTACCCTTCTTTTTTTCTTTCTTTCCTTCTTTCTCTCCTTCCCTCTTCTTTCCCTCTTTCTCTCCCTCCTTCTTTCTCTACCTTTCTTTCTTTCTTTCTTTTTCTTTCTTTCCTTCTTTCTCTCCTTCCCTCTTCTTTCCCTCTTTCTCTCCCTCCTTCTTTCTCTACCTTTCTTTCTTTCTTTCCTTCTTTCTCTCCTTCCCTCTTCTTTTCCTCTTTCTCTCCCTCCTTCTTTCTCTACCTTTCTTACTTTCTTTCTTTCTTTCCTTCTTTCTCTCCTTTCCTTCTTTCTCTCCCTCCTTCTTTAACTGCCTTTATTCCTTTCTTCCTTCCTTCCTTTCTTTCCTTCTTTCTCTCCCTCCTTCTTTCTCTACCCTTCTTTCTTTCTTTCCTTCTTTCTCTCCTTTCCCTCTTTCTCCCCCTCCTTCTTTCTCTACCCTTCTTTCTTTCTTTCTTTCTTTCTTTCCCTCTTTCTCTCCTTTCCCTCTTTCTCTCCCTCCTTCTTTCTCTACCTTTCTTTCTTTCCTTCTTTCTCTCATTCTTTCCCTCTTTCTCTCCCTCCTTCTTTCCCTACCTTTCTTTCTTTCCTTCTTTCTCTCCTTCCCTCTTCTTTCCCTCTTTCTCTCCCTCCTTCTTTCTCTACCTTTCTTTCTTTCTTTCCTTCTTTCTCTCATTCTTTCCCTCTTTCTCTCCTTTCCCTCTTTCTCTCCCTCCTTCTTTCTCTTTCTTTCTTTCTTTCTTTCTTTCTTTCTTTCTTTCTCTCCTTTCCCTCTTTCTCTCCCTTCTTCTTTCTCTACCCTCCTGAGAAGGGCGGGGTAAAAATGTTCCAAATAAATAATAAATAAATAAAATTGTGACTTTCTTCCCACTTTATTGTGAACTTGGGTGGAATAATCGCCTTGATTTGGCCAGAGTGGAATCCCGTGTTGCTTAGAGAGTTGCCACGGGGATGGTCAACAATAGAGAACCCGAGACCAAAGAACGTCAGAGGCCAAATGTCCCGCGCGGCAGGCATACACACGCAGAGCGGCATGTGAGAAAGAGCCATGTTTACGACATGCAGAGGCGGGCAGGAACCGAACCTTCCCGGATGGAGGATCGAGCCTAAGTATTCAACGAAAGTACTGATCGGGAACTGGCTGGAAGAAAGGAAAAAGGTACGTTCCGGGAAGTCAAGTATTGAGAGACCTAGAACAAGGAGGCATTGCCTTCAAATTCAAACTGGCCTTGAGACCATTATCGGTCACATCTGGAAGGTCTCACAACTGTTTTTCTTCAATTGTAAGACGTACCCTAGTTTCAGTTCCACCCATGATTCTAAAACAGTGGTCTGGGAAGTCAAGTATTGAGAGACCTAGAACAAGGAGGCATTGTCTTCAAATTCAAATTGGCCCTGAGACCATTATGGGTCACATCTGGAAGGTCTCACAACTGTTCTTCTTCTAGTTTCAGTTCCACCCATGATTCTAAAACAGTGGTTCCCGACCTGTGATCCGTGGACCACCAGTGGTCCACAAGAACAAAAATATGGTCTGCAACCTCACCATGACCACACCTTTGTCTCAAAACCATGCAACTGGTCTCTGGTCAAAGTACTCCCTGGTCAAAGTGGTCCTTGATCAGGGTGATCCCTGGTCAAGAACACAGGATTGTTGAGAGGGGGGTGGCTGGTAGTTTGCTACTACCACATCAGCTCTAGATGATTAAATATGATCCTCAAGACAAGAGGGATGTTGAGAGGGGGGAGGCTGACTACCCTCGAAAGTTTGCTACTACCACATCATCTGTAGATGATTAAATATGGTCCTCAAGACAACAGGGATGTTGAGAAGGGGGAAGCTGACCACCCTCGAAAGTTTGCTGCTACCACATCATCTGTAGATGATTAAATATGGTCCTCAAGACAAGAGGGATGTTGAGAGGGGGGAGGCTGACTACCCTTGAAAGTTTGGTACTACCACATCCGCTCTAGATGATTAAATATGGTCCTCCATGGGTGAGTAGATGGTGACTACTGGATGGCATATGGTCTGCATCAGGAACCAGAGCTGATGTGGTCTATCCAATTTAGTTTTCTGAATCAGCACCCCAAAGAACCAAACCATATCTAACGTTGACCAAAACCTGATTTGTAACCCTTTTGGTACCAACGTTGGAGAGTGGTCCCTGGTCGAAGTGGTCCCAGGTCAAAGTGGTCCCTGGTCAAATTTGTCCCTGGTCAAGGTGGTCCCTGGTCAAGTAGTCACTGGTCAAGGTGGTCCCTGGTCAAAGTGGTCTCTGGTTTAAGTGGTCCCTGGTCAAGGTGGTCTCTGGTCAAGGTGGTCCCTGGTCAAAGTGGTCCCTGGTCAAGGTTGTCCCTGGTTAAGTGGTCACTGGTCAAGGTGGTCCCTGGTTTAAGTGGTCCCTGGTCAAAATGGTCCCTGGTCAAAGTGGTCCCTGGTCAAAGTGGTCCCTGGTTAAGTGGTCCCTGGTCAAAGTAATGCCTGGTCAAAGTGGTCCCTGGTCAAGGTGGTCTCTAGTCAAAGTGGTCTCTGGTCAAAGTGGTCCCTGGTCAATCTGCTCGCTGGTCAAAGTGGTCCCTGGTCAAGGTGATCCCTGGTCAAAGTGGTCCCTGGTCAAGGTGGTCTCTGGTTAAAGTGGTCCCTGGTCAAAGTGGTCCCTGGTCAAAGTGGTCCCTGGTCAAAGAGGTCCCTGTTCAAAGTGGTCCCTGTTCAAAGTGGTCCCTGGTCAAAGTGGTCCCTGGTCAAAGAGGTCCCTGGTCAAAGTGGTCCCTGGTCAAAGTGGTCCCTGGTCAAAATGGTCCCTGGTCAAAGTGGTCCCTGGTCAAAGTGGTCCCTGGTCAAAGAGGTCCCTGGTCAAAGAGGTCCCTGTTCAAAGTGGTCCCTGTTCAAAGTGGTCCCTGGTCAAAGTGGTCCCTGGTCAAAGAGGTCCCTGGTCAAAGTGGTCCCTGGTCAAAGAGGTCCCTGGTTAAAGTGGTCCCTGTTCAAAGAGGTCCCTGGTCAAAGTGGTCCCTGGTCAAAGTGGTCCCTGGTCAAAGTGGTCCCTGGTCAAAGTGGTCCCTGTTCAAAGAGGTCCCTGGTCAAAGTGGTCCCTGGTCAAAGAGGTCCCTGGTCAAAGTGGTCCCTGGTCAAAGAGGTCCCTGGTCAAAGTGGTCCCTGTTCAAAGAGGTCCCTGGTCAAAGAGGTCCCTGGTCAAAGTGGTCCCTGGTCAAAGTGGTCCCTGGTCAAAGTGGTCCCTGGTCAAAGTGGTCCCTGGTCAAAGAGGTCCCTGGTTAAAGTGGTCCCTGGTCAAAGTGGTCCCTGGTCAAAGAGGTCCCTGGTCAAAGTGGTCCCTGGTCAAAGAGGTCCCTGTTCAAAGTGGTCCCTGTTCAAAGTGGTCCCTGGTCAAAGTGGTCCCTGGTCAAAGAGGTCCCTGGTCAAAGTGGTCCCTGGTCAAAGTGGTCCCTGGTCAAAGAGGTCCCTGTTCAAAGTGGTCCCTGTTCAAAGTGGTCCCTGGTCAAAGTGGTCCCTGGTCAAAGTGGTCCCTGGTCAAAGTGGTCCCTGGTCAAAGTGGTCCCTGGTCAAAGTGGTCCCTGGTCAAAGAGGTCCCTGTTCAAAGTGGTCCCTGTTCAAAGTGGTCCCTGGTCAAAGTGGTCCCTGGTCAAAGTGGTCCCTGGTCAAAGTGGTCCCTGGTCAAAGTGGTCCCTGGTCAAAGAGGTCCCTGTTCAAAGTGGTCCCTGTTCAAAGTGGTCCCTGGTCAAAGTGGTCCCTGGTCAAAGAGGTCCCTGGTCAAAGTGGTCTCTGGTCAAAGTGGTCCTTGCTTAAAGTGGTCCCTGGTTCATCCTGATAGCCATCAATTGGACAGAGAAACGAGCCTCGGAATTTGCCCCGTCACCACTCTTAATGAAACAATTACGAAGCTTCGGAGATTCAGATTACGAGATTACGAAATGAAGCAGGAGCCATCCGAATGTCGTGTGAAATCCGAATCGGATTTTTGCCGGTTCTCACACCTCTAATATTTATGTCTCTATTCCCCCCTCGTCCACAGTTCATACGTGACCACCGAGGAACCGGCAACAGCACCTACGGGCGAGATTTCGTTCGATTTCCGGCGGAAGTCCCGGACCGAACGGTGATGCGGAGGATGATGAAGACGATGGATGTAAGTTGCGTACCAAATCACGAGCTGCATCTACACTGTCGAGTCGATTCGGGATCCAAACTGGATTAACTGGGCAATGTAGACGCACCCTCCGCCCAACATTACGAGGGTCTAATGCGTAAGAGAAAGGAGCGAGAGCGGGATCTCTGCCGAAATATGAACCCAGCTTTCGTCAACACATTACGAATGAGATCTTATGCGGAAAAGGCCTTTGGTGACTTCTCTTATCGTCAATGTCTTTGCAAGAAGATCAGTCGAAATTTGGAATTGCTCACCCAAAAAAGTTTTTAGGGGGCTCTTTCGCATTACGCAATTACGTTGCCGTGATTCCGCTTGAACTCCCTTAACTCCATCCCACGAGATTTCCTTTCCTCTCCTCTCCTCTTCTCCTCTTTTCTTTTCTTTTCTCTTCCTTTCTTTTCTCTTCTTTCCTTCCTTCCTTCCTTCCTTCTTTCCTTTCCTTTTCTCTCCTCTTCTTTTTTCTCCTCGCCTCTCCTCTCCTCTTCTTTTCTTTTCTTTTCTTTTCTTTTCTCTTCCTCCCTCCCTCCCTTCTTTCCTTTCCTTTTCTCTCCTTTCCTCTCCTCTCCTCTTTTCTTTTCCCTTCCTTCCTTCCTTCCTTCCTTCCTTCCTTCCTTCCTTCTTTCCTCTCCTCTCCTCTCCTCTCCTCTCCTCTCCTCTCCTCTCCTCTCCTCTCCTCTCCTCTCCTCTCCTCTCCTCTCTTCTTCTTTTCTCTTCTTTTCTTTTCTTTTCTTTTCCCTTCCTTCCTTCCTTCCTTCCTTCCTTCCTTCCTTCCTTCCTTCTTTCCTCTCCTTTCCTCTCCTCTTCTTTTCTTTTCTCTTCCTTCCTTCCTTTCTTCCTTCCTACCTTCTTTCCTCTCCTCTCCTCTTCTCTTCTTTTCTCTCCTCTCCTCTCCTCTCCTCTCCTCTCCTCTCCTCTCCTCTTCTTTTCTTTTCTTTTCCCTTCCTTCTTTCCTTTCCTTTCCTTTCCTTTCCTCTCCTCTCCTTTCCTCTTCTCTTCTTTTCTTTTCTTTTCCCTTCCTTCCTTCCTTCCTTCCTTCCTTCCTTCCTTCCTTCCTTCTTTCCTTTCCTTTCTTCTCCTTTCCTCTCCTGTCCTCTTCTTTTCTTTTCTCTCCTATTCTATTCTTTATTTTTCCTTTCTCTTCCTTCCCTTTTTCCTTTTCTTTCCTCTCCTCTCCTTTCCTCTCCTCTTTCTCTTCCTTCCTTCCTTCATTCCTTCCTTCTTTCCTTTCCTCTCCTCTCCTCTCCTCTCCTCTTCTTTTCTTTTCTCTCCTTTCCTCTCCTCTCCTTTTCTTTTCCTTCCTTCCTTCCTTCCTTCCTTCCTTCTTTCCTTTCCTCTCCTCTCCTCTTCTTTTCTTTTCTTTTCTCTTCTTTCCTTCCTTCCTTCTTTCCTTTCCTTTCCTCTCCTCTCCTCTTCTTTTCTCTCCTCTTCTCTTATTTTCTTTTCTCTTCCTTCCTTCCTTCCTTCCTTCCTTCCTTCCTTCCTTCCTTCTTTCCTTTCCTTTCCTTTCCTTTCCTTTCCTCTCCTCTTCTTTTCTCTCCTCTTCTCTTCTTTTCTTTTCTCTTCCTTCCTTCCTTCCTTCCTTCCTTCCTTCCTTCTTTCCTTTCCTCTCCTCTCCTCTTCTTTTCTCTTCTTTTCTCTTCCTTCCTTTCTTTTCCTCCCTCCCTTCCTTTCCCTTCTTTCCCTTCCTTTCCTCTTTCTTTCTTTCTTTCTTTCTTTCTTTCTTTCTTTCTCTCTCTCTCTCCTTCTTCTGTTCCCTGCCTACTTTCTCCCTTCTCCAGCTCTGAGGGACTTTTCATAATATGCCTTCCTTCCTTTCGTACCACATGCTATCTTTCTTTTCCCCATGACACGATAGAGGGTCACTTCACCTCGCAATGGTCAATCCAGTGACCTCACAAAGGGCCACTTCACCTAGCCACAGACGGGTGGACAAATGGACAAACAGACAAACGAATTAGAGAAGTCACATGCTACCTTTCTTTCCCCTGTGACATCACAGAGGGACACTTCACCTGGCAACAGATAGGTGAACCAAAGGATGAACAGACAGACACACATAGAGATTAGAGAAATAATTGATTAGTCAAATCTCATTGTATTTGTATCAGAAGACCCGTTCCAAGTGTAATGTTGACAATTCTGGAACTAAAATTGACATCAATTACTGGCCAAATAATAATAATAATAACAATAATAACAATATAATATAATATAATAATAATATTATAATAATAACATAATAATAATAATATATAATATAATATAATATAATATAATAACAATATAATAATATTAATATAATATAATATAATATAATATAATAACAACAATATAATAATAATAATAATAATAATAATAATAATAATAATAATAATAATAATAATAATTCTCATTGTGTTTGTATATGATCTCAAAAGACTCGTTCCAAGTGTAATGTCAACAATCCTGGAACTAAAATTGGCATCAATTACTGGCCTAATAATAATAATAATAATAATAACAATATAATATAATATAATATAATATAATAATAATATTATAATAATAATATATAATATAATATAATAATAATATTATAATAATAACAATATAATAATATTAATATAATATAATATAATAACAACAATATAATAATAATAATAATAATAATAATAATAATAATAATAATAATAATAATTCTCATTGTGTTTGTATATGATCTCAAAAGACTCGTTCCAAGTGTAATGTCAACAATCCTGGAACTAAAATTGACATCAATTACTGGCCAAATAATAATAATAATAACAATAATAACAATATAATATAATATAATAATAATATTATAATAATAACAATATAATAATAATAATATATAATATCATATAATATAATAATAATATAATATAATGATAATATTATAATAATAACAATATAATAATAATAATATATATAATATAATATAATAATAATATTATAATGATAATAACAATATAATAATATTAATATAATATAATATAATATAATAACAACAATATAATAATAATAATAATAATAATAATAACAATATAATATAATATAATAATATTATAATAATAACAATATAACAATAATAATAATAATAATAATAATAATAATAATAAATCTTATTTTATATGATCTTAAAAGACTCATTCCAAGTGTAATGTCGACAATCCTGGAACTAAAATTGGTATCAATTACTGGCCTAATAATAATAATAATAATAATAATAATAATAATAACAATATAATAATAATATAATAATAATAATAATAATAACAATATAATAATAATATATAATATAATATAATATAATAATATTATTATAATAATAATAACAATATAATAATAATATATAATATAATATAATAATAATATTATAATGATAATAACAATATAATAATATTAATATAATATAATATAATATAATATAATATAATATAATAACAACAATATAATAATAATAATAATAATAATAATAATTCTCATTGTGTTTGTATATGATCTCAAAAGACTCATTCCAACTTCTCGGGAAGTCTGACTTGGCCACGGTGGTACACGCTCTTGTCACATCCCGCCTGGACTACTGCAACGCTCTCTACGTGGGGCTGCCCTTGAAGACGGCCCGGAAGCTTCAGCTGGTCCAGCGTGCGGCAGCCATGTTACTAACTGGAGCGGGTGGCAGGGAGCACACAACGCCCTTGTTGTCCCAGCTCCACTGGCTGCCGATTTGCTACCGGACCCAATTCAAGGTGCTGGCTTTGGCCTACAAAGCCCTAAACGGTTCCGGTCCAAAATACCTTTCCGACCGCATCTTGGCCTACGAGCCCACGAGGACCTTGAGATCGTCTGGGGAGGCCCTTCTCTCGATCCCGCCTGCATCACAGGCACGGCTGGCGGGGACGAGGGAGAGGGCCTTCTCGGTGGTGGCCCCCCGGCTGTGGAACACTCTCCCTGCACACATCAGACAGGCGCCTTCCCTCATGTCCTTTCGAAAAAGCCTTAAGACATGGCTGTTCGAGAGGGCATTTAATTAAGTGCTAAACAATACGGTAATGAGAACTGGAATGGAACAAGGAATATGAGACTGGCTATGATTCCACTAAGAGACGAAGCGGATGTTTAGTGTAGTCTGTAATTGTTGTATAGTTTATATGTTGTTGAAACTGGCTTTTTTGTAATTGTCTTTTATGTGTACTGTACACCGCCATGAGTCGCCCTTATGGGCTGAGAATGGCGGTTAATAAGTGCATCAAATAAATAAATAAATAAATAAATAAATAATGTCAACAATCCTGAAACTAAAATTGGCATCAATTACTGGCCTAATAATAATAATAATAATAATAATAACAACAATATAATATAATATAATATAATAATAATATTATAATAATAACAATATAATAATAATAATATATAATATCATATAATATAATAATAATATAATATAATGATAATATTATAATAATAACAATATAATAATAATAATATATAATATAATATAATATAATAATAATAATAATAATAACAATAACAATATAGTAATAATAATAATAATATATAATATAATATAATAATAATATTATAATGATAATAACAATATAATAATATTAATATAATATAATATAATATAATATAATATAATATAATATAATATAATATAATAACAACAATATAATAATAATAATAATAATAATAATAATAATAATAATAATAATAATTCTCATTGTGTTTGTATATGATCTCAAAAGACTCGTTCCAAGTGTAATGTCAACAATCCTGGAACTAAAATTGGCATCAATTACTGGCCTAATAATAATAATATAATTATAATTACAATATAATAATAATAATAATAATAACAACAATATAATAATAATAATAATAATATAATAACAATATAATATAATATAATAATATTATAATAATAACAATATAATAATAATAATAATAATAATAATAATAATAATAATAATAATAATAAAAAAAATCTCATTGTATATGATCTCAAAAGACTCGTTCCAAGTGTAATGTCGACAATCCTGGAACTAAAATTGGTATCAATTACTGGCCTAATAATAATAATAATAATAATAATATAATAACAATATAATAATAATAATAAATAATAATAATACTAATAATAAATCTCATTGTGTTGGTATATGATCTCAAAAGACGCGTTCCAAGTGTAATGTCGACAATTCTGGAACTAAAATTGGCATCAATTACTGGCCTAATAAGAATAATAATAATAATATAATAATAATATGATAATAATAATATAATAATAACAATATAATAATAATATAATATAATAATAACAATAAGAATAATAACAATATAATAATAATATATAATATAATAATAATATAACAATAATAGCAATATAGTAATAATAACAACAATATAATAATAATAATAACAATAACAATAATAACAATAATAATAATAATAAAAAATCTCATTGTATATGATCTCAAAAGACTCATTCCAAGTGTAATGTCGACAATCCTGGAACTAAAATTGGTATCAATTACTGGCCTAATAATAATAATAATAATAATAACAACAACAACAACAACAACAATATAATCATAATAATATAATAATAATATAATATAACAATAATAATAATATAATATAATAATAATATATATAATAATAATATATAATATAATAACAATAATAACAATATCATAACAATAATATAATAATAATATAATATATAATATAACAATAATAATATTATAATAATATATAATAATATAATATAGTAATAATATTATAATATAATATAATAATAATAATATAATAATAACAATAATAACAATATAATAATAATAATAATATAATAATAATATAATATAATAATAACAATAATAACAATATAATAATAATAATAATAATAATAATAATAATAATAATAATAATTGTAACGGATGACAAAAACATTCTGGTATTCAAAGTCTGCAATCTATTCTATTTCAGGGTCTCCCAAAGAAGTGTGTCTTGACCCATCACGAAGAACCGAACCACCATCATTTGGTGTCGCAATACGACGATCAATACAACCGGCGCGGCTACAACCCCATCCTGCCGCCGCTCCGCAAGTGGCACGGGCACAAGATGGCGTGGGTCCCGGAGAAGACGGACTTCCCTCTTCTTGGTACGTCAGGACGCAATTCCTCACCGAGATCCCTCTTAAATATGGTCTTCTGTGGGCAAGCAGATGGCAACCACTGGGTGGCATATGTTCTGTGTCAGAAACCAGAGCTGATGTGGTCTATCCAATGCAATTTTCTGAATCAGAACCCCAAATAACCAAACTGAATCTAAGGTTGATTCGAAAACCGATTCGTAACCCTTTTAGTACTAATGTAGGAGAGTGGTCCCTGTTCAAGGTGGTCTCTAGTCAAAGTGTGCCTGGTCAAAGTGCTCTCTGATCAAGTGGTCTCTGGTCAAAATGATCCTTGGTCAAGTGGCCCCTGGTCAAAGTGGTCCTGGTCAAAGTGCTCCTTGGTCAAAGTGGTCCCTGGTCTAGTAGTCCATGGACAAGTGGTCCCTGGTCAAAGTGGTCCCTGGTCTAGTGGTCCCTGGTCAAATTGGTCCCTGGGCAAGAGCTCCCTACTCAAAGTGAGCTTTGGTCAAAGTGGTCCCTGGTCAAAGTAGTCCCTGGTCAAGTGGGCCCTGATCAAGTGGTCCCTGGTCAAAGTGGTCCCTGGTTAAGTTGTCTCTAGTCAAAGTGATCCCTGATCAAGTGGTCCCTGGTCAAGTGAGCCCTGGACAAAGTGGGCCCTGGTCAAGTGGTCCCTGATCATGTGGTCTCTGGTCAAGTGAGCCTTGGACAAAGTGCTCCCTGATCTAGTGATCCCTGGCCTTAGTGATCCTTGGTCAAGTGGTCCCTGGTCAAGATGCCCCCTGGTCAAGTTGTCACTGGACAAAGTAGTCCCTAGTCAAAGTGGTCCCTGGTCAAGTGGCCTCTGGTCAAAGTGATCCTTGGTCAAAGTGGTCCCTGGTCAAGTGGGCCCTGATCAAGTGGTCCCTGGTGAGCCTTGGACAAAGTGCTCCCTGACCTAGTGGTCCCTGGCCTAAGTGATACTTGGTCAAGTGGGCCCTGTCCTAGTGGTCCCTGGTCAAAGTGGTCCCTGATCAAGTGGCCTCTGGCCTAAGTGATCCTTGGTCAAGTGGACCTTGGTCAAAGTGGTCCCTGATCAAAGTGCTCCCTGGTCAAAGTGAGTTTTGGTCAAAGTGGTCCCTAGTCTAGTGGTCCTTGGACAAGTGGTGCCTGGTCAAAGTGGTGCCTGGTCAAGCTGCTCCCTGGTCAAGGTGACCATGGTCAAAGTGGTCCCTGGTGAAAGAGGTCTCTGGTCAAGGGTCCCTGGTCAAGTGGGCCCTGGTCAAGTGAGCCCTGTTCTGGTGGTCCCTGGTCAAAGTGGTCCCTGATAAAGTGGTCCCTGGCCTAAGTGATCCTTGGTCAAGTGGACCTTGGTCAAAGTGGTTCCTGGTCAAGTGATCCTTGGTCAAGTGGTCCCTGGTCAAATTGTGCCTGGTCAAGGTGGTCCCTAGTCAAATTTGTCCCTGGTCAAAGTGATCCTTGGTCAAAGTGGTCCCTGGTCAAAGTGGTCCCTGGTCAAAGTGGTCCCTGGTCAAGGGACCTCTTGACCAGGGACCACTAGAACAGGCTCCACTTGACCAGGGACCACTTTGACCAAGGTCAGACCACGGACCACTAGACCAGGGACTCACCATAGTGGGAGTTGTAGTTCACCCTACAGCCAGAGAGCACACTGAACCCCACCGATGACGCATCTAGAGCAAACTGGCCCAACATAAGTACTGACCTGGCATGATGTGAGTTGTAGTTCTCCATCGTGGTCCCTGTGAATCGCACATATGCTAACCTATATATCACCCACAATCTTATGCATTTTGATGTACCATCAAAAATTGACTTTTCACAGAACCTTGGCAATGCCGGTAATGTATTATTATTAATAATATTAGTATTAATCTATCAATAATATTACTAATATTATTGTTATCTTGATTTCCTCCGGACTCCTCGTAGAGCCGCCAACCAACTACGGGCTGTTTGAGCAACTGGTGAAGAAGTGGACGGGCAAAGAGCACGGGCTCATGAACAGCGTCTACGAAGTTTCCTACCAAAAGCCGCCGGCCAATTCCTACGCCGTCCGCCAGCGACCGATCACCACCCACATCCTGCAGGCCAACCAGGAGCAGTGGCTGCCACGGAGCAGCGACCCATATCTCTGAAAGAACGTCTGTATTTACCTTACGATCCTGGATTAAATACTCCACTGTTGACTTAACGCATCGGGCGTTGGCTTCCACGTATTGCGTACCACGTCTCCGTAGAGTGGACGGACTATATAGAAACACACAATGCAGCAGGAGCAGCGGGAACAACAACAATAACAACATATAATGCATATATATAAGTGCTCCCTGGTCTAGTGGTCCCTGGTCAAGTGGACCTTCGTCAAAGTGGCCCCTGGTCAAGGTGGTCCCTGGTCAAGGTGGTCCCTGGTCAAGGTGGTCCCTGGTCAAGGTGGTCCCTGGTCAAAGTGGTCCCTGGTCAAAGTGGTGCCTGGTCAAAGTGGTCCCTGGTCAAAGTGGTCCCTGGTCAAAGTGGTCCCTGGTCAAAGTGGTATCTGGTCAAAGTGGTCCCTGGTCAAAGTGGTCCCTGGTCAAAGTGGTCCCTGGTCAAGTGGTCCCTGGTCAAAGTGGTCCCTGGTCAAAGTGGTCCCTGGTCAAAGTGGTGCCTGGTCAAAGTGGTCCCTGGTCAAAGTGGTCCCTGGTCAAAGTGGTCCCTGGTCAAGGTGGTCCCTGGTCAAAGTGGTCCCTGGTCAAAGTGGTCCCTGGTCAAAGTGGTATCTGGTCAAAGTGGTCCCAGGTCAAAGTGGTCCCTGGTCAAAGTGGTCCCTGGTCAAGTGGTCCCTGGTCAAAGTGGTCCCTGGTCAAAGTGGTCCCTGGTCAAAGTGGGCCCTGGTCAAGTGCACCTTGGTCAAAGTGGTACCTGGTCAAAGTGGTCCCTGGTCAAAGTGGGCCCTGGTCAAAGTGGGCCCTGGTCAAAGTGGGCCCTGGTCAAAGTGGTCCCTGGTCAAAGTGGTCCCTGGTCAAAGTGGGCCCTGGTCAAGTGCACCTTGGTCAAAGTGGTACCTGGTCAAAGTGGTACCTGGTCAAAGTGGTCCCTGGTCAAAGTGGTCCCTGGTCAAAGTGGGCCCTGGTCAAAGTGGGCCCTGGTCAAAGTGGGCCCTGGTCAAAGTGGTCCCTGGTCAAAGTGGTCCCTGGTCAAAGTGGGCCCTGGTCAAGTGCACCTTGGTCAAAGTGGTACCTGGTCAAAGTGGTCCCTGGTCAAAGTGGTCCCTGGTCAAAGTGGGCCCTGGTCAAAGTGGGCCCTGGTCAAAGTGGGCCCTGGTCAAAGTGGTCCCTGGTCAAAGTGGTCCCTGGTCAAAGTGGTCCCTGGTCAAAGTGGTCCCTGGTCAAAGTGGTCCCTGGTCAAAGTGGTCCCTGGTCAAAGAGGTCCCTGGTCAAAGTGGTCCCTGGTCAAAGTGGTCCCTGTTCAAAGTGGTCCCTGGTCAAGTGGACCCTGATCAAGTGGCCCCTGGTCAAAGTGGTCCCTGGTCAAGTGGACCCTGATCAAGTGGCCCCTGGTCAAAGTGGTCCCTGGTCAAGTGGACCCTGGTCAAGTGGCCCCTGGTCAAAGTGGTCCTTGGTCAAAGTGGTCCCTGGTCAAAGTGGTCCCTGGTCAAAGTGGTCCTTGGTCAAAGTGGTCCCTGGTCAAAGTGGTCCCTGGTCAAAGTGGTCCCTGGTCAAAGTGGTCCCTGGTCAAAGTGGTCCCTGGTCAAAGTGGTCCTTGGTCAAAGTGGTCCCTGGTCAAAGTGGTCCCTGGTCAAAGTGGTCCCTGGTCAAAGTGGTCCTTGGTCAAAGTGGTCCCTGGTCAAAGTGGTCCTTGGTCAAAGTGGTCCCTGGTCAAAGTGGTCCCTGGTCAAAGTGGTCAAAGTGGTCCCTGGTCAAAGTGGTCCCTGGTCAAAGTGGTCCCTGGTCAAAGTGGTCCCTGGTCAAGCGGTTTCTCGGGTTGAACCTGGCATGATGTGAGTTGCCCCCTGGTCAAGTTGTCAGTGGACAAAGTGGTCCCTAGTCAAAGTGGTCCCTGGTCAAGTGGCCTCTGGTCAAAGTGATCCTTGGTCAAAGTGGTCCCTGATCAAGTGGGCCCTGATCAGGTGGTCCCTGGTCAAAGTGGTCCCCGGTCAAACTGGTCCCTGGTCAAAATGGACCCTGGTCAAAGTGGTCTCTGGTCAAAGTGGTCTCTAATCAAGTGGTCTCTGGTTAAAGTGATCCTTGGTCAAGTGGCCCCTGGTCAAAGTGGTCCCTGGTCAAAGTGGTCCCTGGTCAAGTTATCCCTGGTCAAGTTGACTCTGGTCAAAGTGGCCCCTGGTCAAAGTGGTCCCTGATCAAGTGGCCCCTGGTCAAGTGGGCCTTGGTCAAAGTGGTCCCTGGTCAAAGTGGTCCCTTGTCAAAGTGGTCCCTGGCCTAAGTGATCCTTGGTCAAGTGGTCCCTGGTCAAAGAAGCCTCTGGTCAAGTGGCCCCTGGTCAAGTTGACCCTGGTCAAGTGAGTCTTAGTCAAAGAGCTCCGTGATCTACTGGTCCCTGGTCAAAGTGGTCCCTGGTCAAGTGGTCCCTGATCTAGTGGTCCCTGGCCTCAGTGATCCTTGGTCAAGTGGCCCCTGGTCAAAGTGGTCCCTGGTCAAGTGGTTTCTCGGGTTGAACCTGGCATGATGTGAGTTGTAGTTCCCCATCGTGGTCCCTGTGAATCGCACATGTGCGATATATACAGGTAAGCAACCTATATATCACCCACAACCTTATGCATTTTGGTGTACCATCAAAAACTGACTTTTCACAGAACCCTGGCAATGCCGGTAATGTATTATTATTAATAATATTAGTATTAACCTATCAATAATATTACTAATATTGTCATCTTGATTTTCTCCTGACTCCTCGTAGAGCCGCCAACCAACTACGGGCTGTTTGAGCAACTGGTGAAGAAGTGGACGGGCAAAGAGCACGGGCTCATGAACAGCGTCTACGAAGTTTCCTACCAAAAGCCGCCGGCCAACTCCTACGCCGTCCGCCAGCGACCGATCACCACCCACATCCTGCAGGCCAACCAGGAGCAGTGGCTGCCACGGAGCAGCGACCCATATCTCTGAAAGAACGTCTGTATTTACCTTACGATCCTGGATTAAATACTCCACTGTTGACTTAACGCATCGGGCGTTGGCTTCCACGTATTGCGTACCACGTACCCGTAGAGTGGACGGACTATATAGGACCACACAATGCAGCAGGAGCAGCGGGAACAACAACAATAACAACATATAATGCATATATATAAGTGCTCCCTGGTCTAGTGGTCCCTGGTCAAGTGGACCTTCGTCAAAGTGGTCCCTGGTCAAAGTGGTCTCTAATCAAGTCAGCCTTGGTCAAAGTAGTCCCTGGTCAAAGTGGTCCCTGGTCAAAGTGGTCCCTGGTCAAAGTGGTCCCTGGTCAAAGTGGTCCCTGGTCAAAGTGGTCCCTGGTCAAAGTGGTCCCTGGTCAAAGTGGTCCCTGGTCAAGTGGACCCTGATCAAGTGGTCCCTGGTCAAAGTGGTCCCTGGTCAAAGTGGTCCCTGGACAAAGTGGTCCTTGGTCAAGTGGACCCTGATCAAGTGGCCCCTGGTCAAAGTGGTCCATGGTCAAATGGACCCTGATCAAGTGGCCCCTGGTCAAAGAGGTCCCTGGTCAAGTGGGCCCTGATCAAGTGGCCCCTGGTCAAAGAGGTCCCTGGTCAAGTGGACCCTGATCAAGTGGCCCCTGGTCAAAGTAGTCCCTGGTCAAAGTGGTCCCTGGTCAAAGTGGTCCCTGGTCAAAGTGGTCCCTGGTCAAAGTGGTCCCTGGTCAAAGTGGTCCCTGGTCAAAGTGGTCCCTGGTCAAAGTGGTCCCTGGTCAAAGTGGTCCCTGGTCAAAGTGGTCCCTGGTCAAAGTGGTCCCTGGTCAAAGTGGTCCCTGGTCAAAGTAGTCCCTGGTCAAAGTGGTCCCTAGTCAAAGTGGTCCCTGGTCAAAGTGGTCCCTGGTCAAAGTGGTCCCTGGTCAAAGTGGTCCCTGGTCAAAGTGGTCCCTGGTCAAAGTGGTCCCTGGTCAAAGTGGTCCCTGGTCAAAGTGGTCCCTGGTCAAAGTGGTCCCTGGTCAAAGTGGTCCCTGGTCAAAGTGGTCCCTGGTCAAAGTAGTCCCTGGTCAAAGTGGTCCCTGGTCAAAGTGGTCCCTGGACAAAGTGGTCCCTAGTCAAAGTGGTCCCTGGTCAAAGTGGTCCCTGGACAAAGTGGTCCCTGGTCAAAGTGGTCCCTGGTCAAAGTGGTCCCTGGTCAAAGTGGTCCCTGGACAAAGTGGTCCTTGTTCAAGTGGACCCTGATCAAGTGGCCCCTGGTCAAAGTGGTCCCTGGTCAAATGGACCCTGATCAAGTGGCCCCTGGTCAAAGTGGTCCCTGGTCAAGTGGGCCCTGATCAAGTGGCCCCTGGTCAAAGAGGTCACCAAACCCTTCTAGTGTTTTCTGTTGGTCATGGGAGTTCTGTTTGCCAAGTTTGGTTCAATTCCATCCTTGGTGGAGTTCAGAACGCTCTTTGATTGTAGGTGAACTATAAATTCCAGTGACTACAACTCCCAAATGTCAAGTTCTATTTTCCCCAAGGTCCACCAATCAAAGAGCATTCTGAACTCCACCAACAATGGAATTGAACCAAACTTGGCAAACAGAACTCCCATGACCAACAGAAAACACTAGAAGGGTTTGGTGAGCATTGACCTTGAGTTTGGGAGTTGTAGTTCACCTGCATCCAGAGAGCACTGTGGACTCAAACCATGATGGGTCTGGGTTGTTGTGGGTTTTTCAGGCTATATGGCCATGGTCTAGAGGCATTCTCTCCTGATGTTTCGCCTGCATCTATGGCAAGCATCCTCAGAGGTAGTGAGTGGACACTCGCCATAGATGCAGGCGAAACGTCAGGAGAGAATGCCTCTAGACCATGGACATATAGCCCGAAAAACCTACAACAACCCAGTGATTCCGGCCATGAAAGCCTTCGACAATACAATGATGGTTCTGGTGTGCATCTTTCTCCCTTTTTTGGATTTATTGCCTTGTCAATCGAAGGTGGCGTCAAACTGTATTGAACTCGGCCCTGCGGATGCATCCCGGAAAGCGATAAGAACCTAAGCGCTTTGAACTGGAAATAAGCTAACCTCCAGCTTGACCCAGATAAGACATAATCTGTTGACTTTTTGCAATGAGTTTGGTGCAACCGCAGTAAAGCAATTAATTGTTTCCTTTTTTTATTTTTATTATATTTTTATATTTTTATATTTTTATATTTTTATTTTTTATTTTTTATTTCTTATTTTTTATTTCTTATTTCTTATTTTTTATTTTTTATTTTTATTGTTATTTCTTATTTCTTATTTCTTAATTATTTATTATTTATTATTTATTATATATTTTTTATTTTTTATTTTTTATTTTTTATTTTTATTATTTCTTATTTCTTATTTCTTATTTATTTATTATATTATATTATATTATTTATTATTATTTATTAATATTTATTATTTATTTATTTTTTATTTCTTATTTCTTATTTATTTCTTTTCTTATTTCTTATTTATTATATTTTTATTTTTTATTTTTTTATTTTTTATTTTTTATTGTTATTTCTTATTTCTTATTTCTTATTTATTTCTTATTTATTATTTCTTATTTCTTATTTATTATATTTTTATTTTTATTTTTTATTTTTATTATTTCTTATTTCTTATTTATTTCTTATTTCTTATTTATTTATTAATATTTTTATTTATTTATTTATTTCTTATTTCTTATTTATTATATTTTTATTTTTATTTTTATTTATTATTTATTATTATTTATTATTTATTCATTATTTATTATTTATTATTTTTATATTTTTATTTATTATTTATTATTATTATTTATTATTCATTATTCATTACTTATTATTTATTATTTATTTATTTATTATTTCTTATATTGTTTATTTTTTATTATTATTTCTTATTTATTTCTTATTTCTTATTTATTTATTATTTATTATTTTTAATTACTTTTTAATTATTTTTTTATTTTATTTTATATTTTCTATTTTGTATTTTTTCTATTTTTATTTTTATTTATTTTCATTTTTATTACTTTTTATTATTTATTATTTTTTCTTATTATTTCTTATTTTCTATTTATTATTTATTATTTCTTATTATTATTTTAAATTTTTTATTTTCTATTTTCTATTTTTTATTTTTTATTTTTTATATATTTTTATTTTTATTTCATATTTCTTTTTATTTCTTTCTATTTCTTTCTTATTTCTTATTTCTTATTTCTTATTTTTTAATTATTTTTAATTATTTTAATTATTTTTTAATTAATTTTAATTATTTTTTAATTTTTTAAATATAAATAATTAAAAAACGCAGCAAAGCAATTAATGATGGGATTAGGTCAGCGGCGGAGGTATAACCGGTTCAGATTCCGGTACGTTTGGACCCGACAAATGAGTCCAATCATTGGTTTTGGCGTGTTCTTCCTCGTCGTCTACGTCTCACTCTCTTTGTTACCTGACCGGCCTGCTTTTGACCGCACTCGGACTATACATCTCCCGGTTTTCCTCCGCTAAACGTTGGAGGGCAACGCGGTTGGATTACAACGAACTGGAGTGAACTCGGAAACCAAACCACCTCAAAGGGGAACTAAGGTTACAACTCACCTCCTGTTTGTTCTCGGCTCGGCAGGCACAACAACCCTTTGTGCGCCCTTGGCTTCGACAGACCTTAGTCTCTCCTTGGCTTTGACTTTTGTGCGTACATCGCACGGCAGAGGCGAGATGAAGCAATTGGAGACGAGCGGTGCCAGGTTCGTTTGCCTTTGTTCCCCTCCCGCTCCAGAAAATGGGAACATTAGGACAAAACGTAGAGAGTAGAGGTGTGCGAATCATCTGAAACGTGGACTGTCTACAGATGTCACATGCAACTCCTGGAACGATTCCTTTATTTTGACCAGGGATCACGCTCCTACATTAGTATCAAAAGAATTACGAATCAGTTTTTGGTCAACTTTAGATTTGGTTTGGTAATTTTTTTCTCCCAACCCTGCTATATACCTGCGAAACGTAGACTGTCTACAGACGTCACATGCAACTCTGGAATGATTCCTTTATTTTGACCAGGGATCACGCTCCTACATTAGTATCAAAAGGATTACGAATCAGTTTTTGGTCAATGTTACATTTGTTTTCATTATTTTTGACCTCTCAACCCTTCTATATGACTGTGAAATGTGGACTGTCTACAGAGGTCACATGCAACTCCTGGAATGATTCCTTTATTTTGACCAGGGACCACACTCCAACTTTAGCACCAAAGGGATTACAAATCAGTTTTTGATCAAATTTAGATTTGGTGTCATTATTTTTGTCCTCCCAACCCTGCTATATGACTATGAAACGTGGACTGTCTACAGAAGTCACATGCAACTCCTGGAAGGATTCCTTCATTTTGACCAGGGACCACACTCCAACATTAGTACCGAAAGGATTACGAATCAGTTTTTGGTCAACTTTAGATTTGGTTTGGTTATTTTTGTCCTCCCAACCCTGCTATATGACTGTGAAACGTGGACTGTCTACAGACGTCACATGCAACTCCTGGAAGGATTCCTTTATTTTGACCAGGGACCACTCTCCAACATTAGTACCAAAAGGATTACGAATCAGTTTTTGGTCAACTTTAGATTTGGTGTCATTATTTTTGTCCTCCCAACCCTGCTATATGACTGTGAAATGTGGACTGTCTACAGACATCACATGCAACTCCTGGAAGGATTCCTTTATTTTGACCAGGGACCACACTCCAACATTAGTACCAAACGGATTACGAATCAGTTTTTGGTCAACTTTAGATTTGCTTTGGTTATTTTTGTCCTCCCAACCCTGCTATATGACTGCGAAACATGGACTGTCTACAGATGTCACATGCAACTCCTGGAATGATTCCTTTTTTTGGCCAGAAACCACACTCCAACATTAGTACCAAAAGGATTACGAATCAGTTTTTGGGCAACTTTAGATTGGTTTTGTTATTTTTGTCCTCCCAACCCTGCTATATGACTGTGAAACGTGGACTGTCTACAGACGTCACCTGCAACTCCTGGAATGATTCCTTTATTTTGACCAGGGACCACGCTTCAACATTAGTTCCAAAAAAATTACGAATTAGTTTTTGGTCAACTTTAGATTTGGTTTGGTTATTTTTGTCCTCCCAACTCTGCTATATGACTGTGAAACGTGGACTGTCTACAGAAGTCACATGCAACTCCTGGAATGATTCCTTTATTTTGACCAGGGACCACGCTCCAACTTTAGCACCGAAAGGATTACGAATCAGTTTTTGGGCAACTTTAGATTTGGTTTGGTTATTTTTGTCCTCCCAACCCTGCTATATGACTGTGAAACGTGGACTGTCTAGAGACGTCACATGCAACTCCTGGAAGGATTCCTTTATTTTGACCAGGGACCACACTCCAACTTTAGCACCAAAAGGATTACAAATCAGTTTTTGATCAAATTTAGATTTGGTGTCATTATTTTTGTCCTCCCAACCCTGCTATATGACTGCGAAACGTAGACTGTCTACAGAAGTCACATGCAACTCCTGGAACGATTCCTGTTTTTGGTCAGGGACCTCTTGACCAGACATCACGGTCCAACATTAGTACCAAAAGCATTACGAATCAGTTTTTGGTCAATGTTACATTTGGTTTCGTTATTTTTGACCTCCCAACCCTTCTATATGACTGTGAAACCTGGACTGTCTACAGAGGTCACATGCAACTCCTGGAATGATTCCTTTATTTTTACCAGGGACCACACTCCAACTTTAGCACCAAAGGGATTACGAATCAGTTTTTGGTCAACTTTAGATTTGGTTTCGTTATTTTTGACCTCCCAACCCTGCTATATGACTGCGAAACATGGACTGTCTACAGACATCACATGCAACTCCTGGAATGATTCCTTTTTTTGGCCAGAAACCACACTCCAACATTAGTACCAAAAGGTTTACAAATCAGTTTTTGGTCAACTTTAGATTTGGTTTGGTTATTTTTGGCCTCCTAACCCTGCTATATGACTGAAACGTGGACTGTCTACAGATGTCACACTCAACTCCTGGAACGATTCCATCAGTGTTGCCTCTGAAAAAATCCTGCAAATCTCTTGGGAAGACAGGGGGACAAATGTCTGGAGAAGCAAAGGCTAACAGCATTGAAGCGATGGTCCTCTGCTATCAACTCCGCTGGACCAACCACGTTGTTCGGATGCCCGACCACTGTCTCCCAAAGCAGTTGCTCTACTCCGAACTCAAGAATGGAAAATGGAATGTTGGTGGGCAGGAAAAGAGATTGAAAGACAGGCTCAAAGCCAACCTTAAAAGCTCTGGCATAGACACTAAGAACTGGGAAGCCCTGGCCCTTGAGCGCTCCAGCTGGAGGTGGGCTGTGACCAGCAGTGTTGATGAAAAAGAGAAGGAAGAAGAAGAAAAAGAAGAAAAAGAAAAAGGAGAAAGATGAAGAGGAAGAGGAGGAGGAAGAGGAAAAAGATGAACAGAAGGAAAAGGAGTATGAGGAAGAGGAGAAAGATGAAGAATAGGAAGAGGAAGAAGGAGAAGAAGGAAGAAGAAGAAGAGGAAGAGAAGAAGACGAGGAGGAGGAGAAAGATGAAGAGGAAGAGAAGGAGGAAGAGGAGGAGCAGGAATAGAAGAAGAGGAAAAAGCTGAACAGAAGGAAAAGGAGTAGACGACAAGGGGAAAGAGGAAGAAGAGGAAGAGGAAGAAGAAGAGAAGAAAGAAGAAGAGAAGGAGGAGAAAGATGAAGAGGAAGAGGAGGAAGAGGAGGAGGAAGAGGGAAAAGATGAACAGAAGGAAAAGGAGTATGAGGAAGAGGAGAAAGATGAAGAATAGGAAGAGGAAGAAGGAGAAGAAGGAAGAAGAAGAAGAGGAAGAGAAGAAGACGAGGAGGAGGAGAAAGTTGAAGAGGAAGAGAAGGAGGAAGAGGAGGAGCAGGAGTAGAAGAAGAGGAAAAAGCTGAACAGAAGGAAAAGGAGTAGACGACAAGGAGAAAGAGGAAGAAGAGGAAGAGGAAGAAGAAGAGAAGAAAGAAGAAGAGAAGGAGGAGAAAGATGAAGAGGAAGAGGAGGAAGAGGAGGAGGAAGAGGAAAAAGATGAACAGAAGGAAAAGGAGTATGAGGAAGAGGAGAAAGATGAAGAATAGGAAGAGGAAGAGGAAGAAGGAGAAGGAAGAAGAAGAAGAGGAAGAGAAGAAAGAAGAGGAGGAGGAGGAGAAAGATGAAGAAGAAGAGAAGGAGGAAGAGGAGGAGCAGGAGTAGAAGAAGAGGAAAAAGCTGAACAGAAGGAAAAGGAGTAGACGACAAGGAGAAAGAGGAAGAAGAGGAAGAGGAAGAAGAAAAGAAGAAAGAAGAAGAGAAGGAGGAGAAAGATGAAGAGGAAGAGGAGGAAGAGGAGGAGGAAGAGGAAAAAGATGAACAGAAGGAAAAGGAGTATGAGGAAGAGGAGAAAGATGAAGAATAGGAAGAGGAAGAAGGAGAAGAAGGAAGAAGAAGAAGAGGAAGAGAAGAAGACGAGGAGGAGGAGAAAGATGAAGAGGAAGAGAAGGAGGAAGAGGAGGAGCAGGAGTAGAAGAAGAGGAAAAAGCTGAACAGAAGGAAAAGGAGTAGACGACAAGGAGAAAGAGGAAGAAGAGGAAGAGGAAGAAGAAGAGAAGAAAGAAGAAGAGAAGGAGGAGAAAGATGAAGAGGAAGAGGAGGAAGAGGAGGAGGAAGAGGAAAAAGATGAACAGAAGGAAAAGGAGTATGAGGAAGAGGAGAAAGATGAAGAATAGGAAGAGGAAGAGGAAGAAGGAGAAGGAAGAAGAAGAAGAGGAAGAGAAGAAAGAAGAGGAGGAGGAGGAGAAAGATGAAGAAGAAGAGAAGGAGGAAGAGGAGGAGCAGGAGTAGAAGAAGAGGAAAAAGCTGAACAGAAGGAAAAGGAGTAGACGACAAGGAGAAAGAGGAAGAAGAGGAAGAGGAAGAAGAAGAGAAGAAAGAAGAAGAGAAGGAGGAGAAAGATGAAGAGGAAGAGGAGGAAGAGGAGGAGGAAGAGGAAAAAGATGAACAGAAGGAAAAGGAGTATGAGGAAGAGGAGAAAGATGAAGAATAGGAGGAGGAAGAGGAAGAAGGAGAAGGAGAAGGAAGAAGAGGAAGAGAAGAAAGAAGAGGAGGAGGAGGAAGAGGAGAAGTGGAAAAAGATGAACAGAAGGAAAAGGAGTACGATGAAGAGGAGAAAGATGAAGAAGAGGAAGAAGAGGAAGAGGATGAAGAAGAGAAAGAGAAGGAAAACGAGGATGGGGAAGAGGAAGATGAAAAGGAGAAGAAGAAAAAGGAGGAAGAGGAAGAAGAGGAAGAGGAGGAAGATGAAGAAGATGAAGAGGAAGAAGAGGAAGAAGAGGAAGAGACGAAAGAGGAAGAGGAAGAGGAAGAGGAGAAAGATGAAGCAAAGGAAGAGGAGGAAGAAGAGGAAGAGAAGGAAGAAGGAGAAGAAAGATGAAGAAGAGAAAGAGAAGGAAGATGAGAAGAAAGGGGAAGGAAGAAGAAGAAAAGGAGAAAAATGAAGAGGAAGAGAAGGAGGAGGAGGTGGAGAAGGAAGAGGAGGAAGAAGACGAGGAAGAGGAAAGAGATAAACAGAAGGAAGAGGAGAAAGATGAAAAAGAGGAAGAGAAGGAAGAAGAAGAGGAGGAGAAAGAAGAAGAGGAAGAGATGGAGGAAGAAGAGGAGGAGGAAGAGGAGAAAGAAGAAGAGGAGGAGAAAGATGAAGAGAAGGAGGCTCTATTTCATTTCCGAATTTGACCAGATCTCACCCACTTACTGTTGGAAGGAACAACTCATTGACTTTGTGTTTTCCTTGCACTCAAGGTGACTCTCCGCCATCAATGTGACATTTACGTGGCTTCAAGATCCATTTGCTGGACTTTGGCTGGAAGCCCGCTGGGCGAGGAGCCAAGGACCGAGAAGGGAGCAGCTGTGTCCTTCCCATTCGTCCCGTGTCCCTTTCCCACTGATTAAGAAGAGTCTCTTCCAAGGCCAGGCTGGCTCCTCAACGTGTATTTATAGGAAGAGTGTTCCCGATGGGAAAGTGACAGAACTACAGATCCCTACACACCAAGGACAAAGGCGGCCTGCCGACATCTTGGAGATCCAAAGCCATTAGTCTTAAAATTCTCCCCAGAGTAGAATGGCACCGATTATGAAGCGATCCGTCAACCCGCGGATACGGGGACGCTATGGGTTTTCCGTATCCGCGGTTTAAAGGAGTGCAGTCTCCAATGGGAAAGTGAGAGAACTACAGATCCTTACACACCAAGGACCAAGGCGGCCTGCCGACATCTTGGAGATCCAAAGCCATTAGTCTTAAAATTCTCCTCGGAATAGAATGGCACCGATTTCGAAGTGATCCGTTAATTCGCGGATACAGGGACGTGATGGGTTTTCCCTATCTGCGGTTTAAAGGAGTGCAGTCTCCAATTGGAAAGTGAGAGAACTACAGATCCCTACACACCAAGACCAAGGCGGCCTGCCGACATCTTGGGGATCCAAAGCCATTAGTCTTAAAATTCTCCCCGGAGTAGAATGGCACCGATTTTGAAACAATATGTTAATTCGCGGATACGGGGACGCGATGGGTTTTCCGTATCTGCGGTTTAAAGGAGCGCAGTTTCGGCCTCCCCAGGACGCGAAAATAGAATCCACCAAGGACCGACATCTTGGGGATCCAAAGCCATTAGTCCTAAAATTCTCCCCAGAGTAGAATGGCACCGATCTCGAAGAGATCCGTTAACCCGCGGATACGGGGACGCGATGGGTTTTCCGTATCTGCGGTTTAAAGGTGTGCAGTCTCCAATTGGAAAGTGAGAGAACTACAGATCCCTACACACCAAGGACCAAGGCGGCCTGCCGACATCTTGGGGATCCAAAGCCGTTAGTCTTAAAATTCTCCCCGGAGTAGAATGGCACTGATTTCGAAGCGATCCGTTAACTCACGGATACGGGGACGCGATGGGTTTTCCGTATCCGCGGTTTAAAGGAGCGCAGTTTCGGCCTCCCCAGGACGCGAAAATAGAATCCACCAAGGACCGACATCTTGGGGATCCAAAGCCATTAGTCTTAAAATTCTCCCCAGAGTAGAATGGCACCGATTTTGAAGCGATCCATTAATTCGCGGATACGGGGACGCGATGGGTTTTCCATATCCGCGGTTTAAAGGAGCGCAGTTTCGGCCTCCCCAGGACGCGATAATAGAATCCACCAAGGACCAACATCTTGGGGATCCAAAGCCATTAGTCTTAAAATTCTCCCCAGAGTAGAATGGCACCGATTTCAAAATGATCCGCTAACTTGCAGATATGGGGCCGCGATGGGTTTTCCGTATCTATGGTTTAAAGGAGTGCAGTCTCCAATTGGAAAGTGAGAGACTACAGATCCCTACACACCAAGGACCAAGGCAGCCTGCCGATATCTTGGGGATCCAAAGCCATTAGTCTTAAAATTCTCCCCTGAGTAGAATGGCACTGATTTCGAAGCGATCCGTTAACTCGCGGATACGGGGACGCGATGGGTTTTCCGTATCCACGGTTTAAAGGAGCGCAGTTTCAGCCTCCCCAGGACGCGATAATAGAATCCACCAAGGACCGACATCTTGGGGATCCAAAGCCATTAGTCTTAAAATTCTCCTCGTAGAATGGCACTGATTTCAAAGTGATCCGTTAACTCTCGGATACGGGGATGCAATGGGTTTTCCATATCTGCGGTTTAAAGGAGTGCAGTCTCCAATTGGAAAGTGAGAGAACTACAGATCCCTACACACCAAGGACCAAGGCGGCCTGCCAACATCTTGGGGATCCAAAGCCATTAGTCTTAAAATTCTCCCCAGAGTAAAATGGCACCGATTTCAAAGCGATCCGTTAACTTGCGGATACGGGGACGCAATGGGTTTTCCGTATCTGCGGTTTAAAGCAACGCAGTTTCGGCCTCCCCAGGACACGATGATAGAATCCACCAAGGACCGACATCTTGGGGATCCAAAGCCATTAGTCTTAAAATTCTCCCTGGAGTAGAATGGCACCGATTTCGAAGCGATCTGTTAACTCGCAGATACGGGGACGCAATGGGTTTTCCGTATCCGCGGTTTAAAGGAGCACAGTTTCAGCCTCCCCAGGACGCGAAGATAGAATCCACCAAGGAACGACATCTTGGGGATCCAAAGCCATTAGTCTTAAAATTCTCCCCGGAGTAGAATGGCACCGATTTCGAAGCGATCTGTTAACTCGCGGATACGGGGACGCAATGGGTTTTCCGTATCTGCGGTTTAAAGGAGTGCAGTCTCCAATTGGAAAGTGAGAGAACTACAGATTTCGAAGCGATCTGTTAACTCACAGATATGGGGACCCAATGGGTTTTCTGTATCCGCGGTTTAAAGGAGCGCAGTTTCGGCCTCCCCAGGACGTGAAAATAGAATTAATCTGCAGCCTGGGAGAGGAAAGGTTCGTGCAGAGAGAGGTTAGAGGCAATGAAAAGACACAAAGTAACACTATAGAGAGGTTAAAAGTTACAATTCATCAATACTTTATTGGGGGGATTTGCTACAATGTGAAGAGAGGGGAAGAAAGTGAAGCAAGCTGAGGGATTCTTGACTGAAGCTGTTGACCCTGGGAAGCTGTGGAGAACTGAGGAACTCCCTGCTGCAGGTCAGATCAGCTTGAAAGCAGGGAGTTCTGGGTTTGACCTCAAAAGTATTCAAAAAAATAAATGTGCTGGGATGCAAAAATGCTCCCGCCTTGCTTTCACCTTGAAGGTGACGATGCCGAAAACGAGCCGCTAATTGAAAGTGAGGACGTGGCACCCATCCCGATAACCTTGTTTACAACACAATAACTTCCTTTGGCAGATGGCTCCGAATAATACCATTCTGCAAGGACATTGGGTCGCCTCCGTTCTGATATCATACCTGATCCCAGGTACCTCGTTCCCTGCATTATTTATCACCCCTGGCGGCAGCATCAAATAACGACGGCCAAGATCTTGTGACACAAAGCATCGATATGATATCATCGCTGTGTGCTCCGTGTCCCGATCCAACCTCTGGGAATCCACCTAATAAGCCAATCAGAGGCTCTGATAGAGATGGAAGGGATCCCTCAAGGGCAACCCAGTCCAAGGAACACCGAACCCATCCTTGTGGGAGGCTTCTCTCATGTCCCCGCATGAGGAGCTGGAGCTGATAGAGGGAGCTCATCTGTCTCTCCCCGGATTCGAACGTGCGACCTGTTCTTCAGTCCTGTCGGCACAGGACTTTAACCCACTGCGCCACCGGGGGCTCCTTTAAACCGCAGATATGGAAACCCATCGGGTCCCCGTATCCGCGAGTTAACGGATCACTTCGAAATCAGTGCCATTCTACTCCGGGGAGAATTTTAAGACTAATGGCTTTGGATCCCCAAGATGTCGGTCCTTGGTGGATTCTGTTATCGCGTCATGGGGAGGCCGAAACTGCGCTCCTTTAAACCGCAGATACGGAAAACCCATAGCGTCCCCGTACCCGCGAGTTAATGGATTGCTTCGAAATCGGTGCCATTCTACTCCGGGGAGAATTTTAAGACTAATGGCTTTGGATCTCCAAGATGTCGGTCCTTGGTGGATTCTATTATCGCGTCCTGGGGAGGCCAAAACTGCGCTCCTTTAAACCGCAGATACGGAAAACCCATCGCGTCCCCGTATCCGCGAGTTAACGGATCGCTTCAAAATCGGTGCCATTCTACTCCGGGGAGGATTTTAAGACTAATGGCTTTGGATCCCCAAGATGTCGGTCCTTGGTGGATTCTGTTATCGCGTCCTGGGGAGGCCGAAACTGCGCTCCTTTAAACCGCAGATACGGAAAACCCATCGCGTCCCCGTATCCGCGGGTTAACGGATGGCTTCGAAATCGGTGCCATTCTACTCCGGGGAGAATTTTAAGACTAATGGCTTTGGATCTCCAAGATGTCGGTCCTTGGTGGATTCTATTATCGTGTCCTGGGGAGGCCAAAACTGCGCTCCTTTAAACCGCAGATACGGAAAACCCATCGCGTCCCCGTATCCGCGAGTTAACGGATTGCTTCGAAATCGGTGCCATTCTACTCCGGGGAGAATTTTAAGACTAATGGCTTTGGATCTCCAAGATGTCGGTCCTTGGTGGATTCTATTATCGCGTCCTGGGGAGGCCGAAACTGCGCTCCTTTAAACCGCAGATACGGAAAACCCATAGCGTCCCCGTATCCGCGAGTTAACGGATTGCTTCGAAATCAGTGCCATTCTACTCCGGGGAGAATTTTAAGACTAATGGCTTTGGATCTCCAAGATGTCGGTCCTTGGTGGATTCTATTATCTGGTCCTGGGGAGGCCGAAACTGCGCTCCTTTAAACCGCAGATACGGAAAACCCATATCTGCCATATCAAAAACGGATCACTTCGATATTGGTGCCATTCTACTCCGGGGAGAATTTTAAGACTAATGGCCATCTCAGTTTCACTCCGCTGATCCCTCCGCCCCGGGAATAATCATTTTTGTCTGCAAGACCTCAACCTGGAGCACAGTTGTTTCCCTGAAGATACTGCCTCATTGCCACCATTTTGTGGATGCCCGGGGAGCCTGTAGATCCACTGTTTCGCTGTATAAAATATCCGAGGAAGCATTGTTATTGTGGTGAACTTGATGTCTACTTCATTACTCTCTCTACTTCTTCCACCTGAGGAAGACTTTAGTCGAAACTGGTCATGGATATCTTTGTACAAGAAACTCAAAACTTTCTCAAGAGTAACTTTCTCTAAAGTAAGGGATTTTATGCCCTCAAGAGAAGTGTGGTTATTAGCAACTTTTATTCGCAACTTTTAATTACAGTCCAGTAAGCAGGTTTAGTCATTGCAGGTGACTAAATGATTTGCTCACGGAACCATCAGTGCTTTGCTTCTGTTAAGGGAATGTCTTATGGAGCTGGGGATGTTCACCTTGGTGAGTGAAGCAGAGTCTTCAAAGGTTGGGGCCTTCATAAGGAGATCGAAATTGAGCAATTTAAAGCAACTGCAGATGGTGAGATATAGCAAAATGCAAACCGCGGATATCGAATCCCAATAAGTGGGTACTGGCACTGGAGCCGAGCCGCCTGTGGTTGTGATTGTGGGAATCCATTGCCTTTTTTGATTGTGGGAATCCATTGTCTTTTGTAAGAGATGGAAGAGATCACACAAGGGCAACCCAATCCAAGGAACACCGAACCCAAGCCCTCCAGACAGATGGCCATATAGCCTCTGCTTCAAAACCTCCAAAGAGAGAGATTGCATAGAACTCTTTGGAAGCCTATTCCATGGCTGTATGACATGTGATAACCGCGGATATCACATCGATATCCGCGGTTTGGATTTTGCTATGGAATCCCACTTATTGGGATTCGATATCTGCAGTTTGGATTTTGCTATGGAATCCCACTTATTGGGATTCGATATCCACGGTTTGGATTTCGCTATGGAATCCCACTTATTGGGATTTGATATCTGCAGTTTGGATTTTGCTATGGAATCCCACCTATTAGGATTCGATATCCGCGGATTGGATTTTGCTATGGAATCCCACTTATTGGGATTCGATACCCGCGGTTTGGATTTTGCTACGGAATCCCACTTATTGGGATTTGATATCCGCGGTTTGGATTTTGCTATGGAATCCCACTTATTGGAATTCGATATCCGCGGTTTGGATTTTGCTATGGATTCCCACTTTTTGAGATTCAATATCCATGGTTTGGATTTTGCTATGGAATCCCACTTATTGGGATTCGATAGCCGCAGTTTGGATTTGGCTATGGAATTCCACCTATTGGGATTCAATATCCGTGATTTGTATTTGGCTATGGAATCCCACTTATTGGGATTCGATATCCGCGGTTTGGATTTTGCTATGGAAGACCACTTACTGGGATTCGATATCCGCGGTTTGGATTTTGCCATGGAATCCCACTTATTGGGTTTCGATATCCGCGGTTTGGATTTTGCTATGGAATCCCACTTATTGGGATTCGATATCCGCGGTTCCAATTTTGCAATATGCAGCCTGGATCTCACTATCTGTGGTTGCTTTAATTTGCTCAATTTCGATCTCCTTATGACGGTTCCAACCTTTGAAGACTCTGCTTCACTCTCCAAGGTGAACATCCCCAGTTCGGCAAGACATTCCCTTAACAGAACCAAAGTGCTGTCGATTCCGTGAGCAAATCATTGTTCAAGGAGCCGCTCTCCCTCCGCCTGATGCCAGGGCTCCGCCGGATTCGTTCAAGGAGAAAGAGATGTATCCCGAGGGGCATGTATTTTACAGCATGGTGTAATAAAAACGGTATCTAGGTCACATACGCATGGTGCCTCGCCTTCCCTTCTTTCGCAAGCAGGTACCGCACTGTGCTCGTTCCAGGGCAAAGCGTTAGCACTTCATCCGCTCGTTGGACGGAGACTTTGCGCATGTGGCCTTCGCGCCACTTAATGTATCTCATAAGGAGATCAAAATTGAGCAATTTAAAACAACCACAGATAGTGAGATCCGGGCCACATATAGCAAAATCCAAACCGCGGATATAGAATCCCAATAAGTGGGATTCCATAGCAAAATCCAAACTGCGGATATCGAGTCCCAATAAGTGGGATTCCATAGCAAAATCCAAACAGCGGATATCGAATCCCAATAAGTGGGATTCCATAGCAAAATCCAAACCGCGGATATCGAATCCCAATAAGTGGGATTCCATAGCAAAATCCAAACCGCGGATATCGAATCCCAAAAAGTGGGATTCCATAGCAAAATCCAAACCGCGGATATCGAATCCCAATAAGTGGGATTCCATAGCAAATCCAAACCGCGGATATCGAATCCCAATAAGTGGAATTCCATAGCAAAATGCAAACCACAGGTATCGAATCCCAATAAGTGGGATTACATAGCAAAATCCAAACCGCGGATATAGAATCCCAATAAGTGGGATCCCATAGCAAAATCCAAACTGCGGATATCGAATCCCAATAAGTGGGATCCCATAGCAAAATCCAAACTGCGGATATTGAATCCCAATAAGTGGGATTCCATAGCAAAATCCAAACCGCGGATATCGAATCCCAATAAGTGGGATTCCATAGCAAAATCCAAACCGCAGATATCGGATCCCAATAAGTGGGATTCCATCGCAAAATCCAAACCGCGGATATTGAATCCCAATAAGTGGGATCCCATAGGAAAATCCAAACCGCGGATATCGAATCCCAATAAGTGGGATTCCATAGCAAAATCCAAACCGCAGATATCGGATCCCAATAAGTGGGATTCCATAGCAAAATCCAAACCGCGGATATCGAATCCCAATAAGTGGGATCCCATAGGAAAATCCAAACAGCGGATATCGAATCCCAATAAGTGGGATTCCATAGCAAAATCCAAACCGCGGATATCGAATCCCAATAAACTCTTAACAGCATTTTTACGGGTCAAGTTACAGAGATAATAAGTGGGATTCCATGGCAAAATCCAAACCGCGGATATCGAGTCCCAATAAGTGGGATTCCATAGCAAAATCCAAACCGCGGATATCGAGTCCCAATAAGTGGGATTCCATAGCAAAATCCAAACAGTGGATATCGAATCCCAATAAGTGGGATTCCATAGCAAAATCCAAACCGCGGATATCGAATCCCAATAAACTCTTAACAGCATTTTTACAGGTCAAGTTACAGAGATATGGGAGTTGTAGTTTTACAAGGACATATTATGGATTTATGGGAGTTGCAGTTTTACAAGGCTTTCACCGCCTTTGTGTGCCTTATAGTATACCATAGAATGATTGGACTTTGACACCATTAACTACCATGGCTTAATGCTACGGAAACATGGGAGTTGTAGTTTTGCAAGGATATGTGGAAGCTGTAGTTTTACAAGGACATATTATGGATTTATGGGAGTTATAGTTTTACAAGGTCTTTCGTCTTCTCTGGGTCTATCTTATAGAATGAATTCACATCAACACCATTAACTACCATGGCTCAATGCTACGGAAACATGGGAGTTGTACTTTTACAAGTCCATGTTATGGAAATATGGGAATTGTAGTTTTACAAGGTCATGTTATTAAAATATGGGAGTTATAGTTTTACAATGTCTTTTGCCTTCTCTGGGTGTATCTTATAATGTAGTCTAAATTCACATTGACACCATTAACTTAATGTTCCGGAAACATGGGAGTTGTAGTTTTGCAAGGTCAAGTTACGGAAATATGGGAGTTGTAGTCTTACAAGGTCATGTTATGGAAATATGGGAATTATAGTTTCACAAGGTCTTTTGCCTTCTCTGGGTGTATCTTATAATATAGTCTAAATTCACATTGACACCATTAACTACTATGGTGCAATGCTATGGAAACTTGGGAGTTGTAGTTTTACAAAGTCATGTTATAAAAAATATGGGAGTTATAGTTTCACAAGGTCTTTTGCCTTCCCTGGGTGTATCTTACAATATAGACTGAATTCATATTGACACCATTAACTACCATTGCCTAATGCTCCGGAAACATGGGAGTTGTAGTTTTACAAGGTCATGTTATGGAAATATGGGAATTGTAGTTTTACAAGGTCATGTTATTAAAATATGGGAGTTATAGTTTCACAAGGTCTTTTGCCTTCTCTGGGTGTATCTTATAATATAGACTGAATTCATGTTGACACCATTAACTACCATGGTGCAATGCTCCAGAAACATGGGAGTTGTAGTTTTACAAGGTCAAGTTACGGAAATATGGGAGTTGTCGTTTTACAAGGTCTTCTGCCTTCTCTAGGAGCATCTTATATTATAGAATGAATTCATATTGACACCATTAACTACCATGGCTTAATGCTCCAGAAACATGGGAGTTGTAGTTTTACAAGGTCATGTTATGGAAATATGGGAGTTGTAGTTTTATTAGGTCTTTCACCTCCTCTGGGCACACCTTATATTATACAAGGAGTGGGCTTGGACACCATTCACTGCTATGGCTTTATGCTACGGGAACATGGGAGTTGTAGTTTTACAAGGTCATGTTACGGAAACATGGGAGTTATAGTTTCACAAGGTCTTTTGCCTTCCCTGGGTGTATCTTATATTATAGAATGAATTCACATTGACACCATTAACTACCATGGCTTAATGCTCCGGAAACATGGGAGTTGTAGTTTTACAAGGTCATGTTACGGAAACATGGAAGTTGTAGTTTTACAAGGTCTTTTGCCCCCTTCTGGGTGTATCTGCACTCTCACATCCTGCAATCGGTTGCACTCTGAAACATGACACCAAACAGCTTTGTCGAAATAATTAGAAATATATGTTTTATTATTTTTATTATTATTATTACTATTATACTCTGTGATCATGGCACTACATTGTGCAAAACGTCCGTCTGAACTACAAATCCCATCCGGAGATGGAATAGTTACATAATATAATATTATTTGGCTGAATAAACAAAACAATAGCGTTGAATATGAGTCAAAACATGCATTTCTTTGGACGGCATGGCGGGAGTTGTAGTTTGGCAAGCTTTGGAGCTTTCCCGGGCCAAGGACGCAAACTACAGCTCCCACAAGCCGTGGCAGTTCGAGGGGTATCAAACTGAGTTAATTCCATTATGTAGATGTGCTCTCCGTGATTCTGATGTGGTCTTTAGGGAGGAAACCTTGGAAACGGTAGAAGCCCTTTTGGTATTTGAGATCCTCAAAAGGCACGAATTTTGGATTAGTAGGCTACATTTATCAACATTTGGAAGATCTAATGAAGTTCATCATGGGTTGACTATCCCATAACTTTCTTCCAGAACCAAAGAACGCCATCTTTATCAACATTTGGATCATCTACAGAAGTGCATCATGGTTTGACCATCCCATATCTTTCTTCTAAACTCCATAGTTATTAAAATCTGGAAGATCTAAAGAAGTACATCATGGGTTGACCATCCCATATCGTTCTTCTGAAACCAACGTAGGCCATATTTATCAACATTTGGAAGATCTAATGAAGTTCATCATGGGTTGACCATTCCATATCATTCTTCAAAACTCCATACTTATCAAAATCTGGAAGATCTAAAGAAGTACGTCATGGGTTGACCATCCCATATCGTTCTTCTGAAACCAACGTAGTCCACATTTATCAACATTTGGAAGATCTAATGAAGTGCATCATGGGTTGACTATCCCATATCTTTCTTCTAAAATCCATAGTTATAAACTTCTGGAAGATCTAAAGAAGTACGTCATGGGTTGACCATCCCATATAATTCTTCTGAAACCAACGTAGGACATATTTATCAACATTTGGAAGATCTAATGAAGTGCATCATGGGTTGACCATCCCATATCTTTCTTCAAAACTCCATACTTATCAACATCTGGAAGATCTAAAGAAGTACGTCATGGGTTGAACATCCCATATAATTCTTCTGAAACCAACGTAGGACATATTTATCAACATTTGGAAGATCTAATGAAGTGCATCATGGGTTGACCATCCCATATCTTTCTTCAAAACTCCATAGTTATAAACATTTGGAAGATCTAATGAAGTACGTCATGGGTTGAACATCCCATATCATTCTTCTGAAACCAACGTAGGCCACATTTATCAAGATTTGGAAGATCTAATGAAGTTCATCATGGGTTGACCATCCCATACCTTTCTTCCAGAACCAAAGAACGCCATCTTTATCAACATTTGGATCATCTACAGAAGTGCATCATGGGTTGACCATCCCATATCTTTCTTCAAAACTCCATACTTATCAACATCTGGAAGATCTGAAGAAGTACATCATGGGTTGACCATCCCATATCATTCTTCTGAAACCAACGCAGGCCATATTTATCAACATTTGGAAGATCTAATGAAGTACATCATGGGTTGACCATCCCATATCATTCTTCTGAAACCAACGTAGGCCATATTTATCAACATTTGGAAGATCTAATGAAGTGCATCATGGGTTGACCATCCCATATCTTTCTTCTAAAATCCATAGTTATCAACATCTGGAAGATCTAAAGAAGTGTGTCATGGGTTGACCATCCCATATCATTCTTTCAGAATCAAAAAAGGCCATACTTATTAAGATTTGGAAGGTCTAATGAAGTGCATCATGGGTTGACCATCCCATATATTTCTTCAAAACTCCATAGTTATCAACATCTGGAAGATCTAAAGAAGTGCATCATGGGTTGACCATCCCATATTATTCTTCTGAAACCAACGTAGGCCATATTTATCAACATTTGGGAGATCTAATGAAGTGCATCATGGGTTGACTATCCCATATCTTTCTTCTAAAATCCATAGTTATAAACTTCTGGAAGATCTAAAGAAGTGTGTCATGGGTTGACCATCCCATATCTTTCTTCAAAACTCCATATTTATTAAGATTTGGAAGATCTAATGAAGTGCATCATGGGTTGACCATCCCATATCATTCTTCTGAAACCAACGTAGGCCATATTTATCAACATTTGGAAGATCTAATGAAGTGCATCATGGGTTGACCATCCCATATCATTCTTCTGAAACCAACGTAGGCCATATTTATCAACATTTGGAAGATCTAATGAAGTGCATCATGGGTTGACCATCCCATATCATTCTTCTGAAACCAACACGGGCCATATTTATCAACATTTGGAAGATCTAAAGAAGTACGTCATGGGTTGACCATCCCATATCTTTCTTCAAAACTCCATACTTATCAACATCTGGAAGATCTGAAGAAGTACGTCATGGGTTGACCATCCCATATCATTCTTCTGAAACAAGCGTAGGCCATATTTATCAACATTTGGATCATCTACAGAAGTGCATCATGGGTTGACCATTCCATATCTTTCTTCAAAACTCCATACTTATCAACATCTGGAAGATCTAAAGAAGTATGTCATGGGTTGACCATTCCATATTATTCTTCTGAAACCAACATAGGCCATATTTATCAACATTTGGAAGATCTAATGAAGTTCATCATGGGTTGACCATCCCATATCATTCTTCTCAAACCAACGTAGGCCATATTTATCAACATTTGGAAGATCTAATGAAGTGCATCATGGGTTGACCATCCCATATCTTTCTTCAAAACTCCATACTTATAAATACCTGGAAGATCTAAAGAAGTGTGTCATGGGTTGATGATCCCATATCATTCATCCAGAATTTAAAAAGGCCATATTTATTAAGATTTGGAAGATCTAATGAAGTGCATCATGGGTTGACCATCCCATATCTTTCTTCTGAAAACATATTTATCAACACCTGGAAGAGCTAGAGAAGTGTGTCATGGGTTGATCATCCCATATCTTTCTTTGGAAACTGAAGTAGGCGATATTTATCAACATCTGGAAGATTTAATGAAGGGCATTATGGGTTGACCATCCCATATCTTTCTTCTGAAAACCAAATTAGGCCATGTTTATCAACATCTGGAAATGCTAAAAAAAGTGCTTCATGGATTGACCATCCCATATCTTTCTTCCAAAACCAAAGTAGGCCATATTTATCAACATCTGGAAGACCTAAAGAAGCGTGTCATGGGTTGATCATTCAATATCTTTCTTCTGAAAGTGAAGAAGGCCATATATATATCAACATCTGGAAGATCTATTGAAGTGCTTCATGGGTTGACCATCCCATATCTTTCTTCCAGAATCAAAGATGTTGATATTTATCAACATCTGGAAGATCTGAAGAAGTACATCATGGGTTGACCATCCCATATCGTTCTTCTGAAACCCAAGTAGACCATGTTTATCAACATCTGGAAGGTCTAAGGAAGTGCATCATAAGTTGACCATCCCATATCTTTCTTCCAAAACCAAAGTAGGCCATATTTATCAACATCTGGAAGATCTAAAGAAGTGCATCATGGGTTGATCAATATCTTTCTTCTGAAAGTGAAGAAGGCCATATATATATCAACATCTGGAAGATCTATTAAGTGCATCATGGGTTGACCATCCCATATCTTTCTTCCAGAACCAAAGATGTTGATATTTATCAACATTTGGACAATCTAAAGAAGTGAGTTATGGGTTGACCATCCAATATCTTTCTTTCAAAACCAAAGAAAACAATAATTATCAACATTTGGAAGGTCTAAAGAAGTGCATCATGGGTTGACCATCCCACATATTTCTTCTGAAACTCAAGTAGACCATGTTTATCAACACCTGGAAGATCTAAGGAAGTGCATCATAAGTTGACTGTCCCATATCTTTCTTCCAAAACCAATTGTTGTAGCAAAAAGGTAGTGAACTCTTTTCAACTGTCAAAGTAAAAAGGTAGTGAACTCTTCGGTTAATAATATGTGATTTTTTTTAAAAGCACTAAAAAACTAGAAAGCAGACATCAAAATGTGGATCTCAGTCATGCAAGTGGACATCTTGGTTTTTCTCTCCATAGCAGCTTCGATTTTGTGACAGTTTGACCATGAGATTTGACCAAGAGATGTAACCAGGAGAAGTCCATAGATATTGGTGACCTTTGGAAGGGATATTCAGCCCTTAAAGCTTCTTTGAGATGAGTTGCAACAAACTCTTCTTTGCTGTTTCTTGCCTTTCTGATTTGGGCCGCCAAGCCAACCAAGATTTAGACCAAGGAGGCCTTCTTCAGTCATCGTCATCATCCTCTTCGTCGTCGTCTTTGCTGGGAGCGCATTTTTGGAAGCAGTTCACAATCAGGGCCAAAACGAAGCTGGAGACGATGGCGGCGATGGAGACGGCGACGCCAGAGAAAATGATAATGAGCAGGTCCGTGAGCGACAAACTAAATTTACAGTCCCTGAAGCTCGCCTGTGTCAATTCGCTGAGGAAGATGGTGATGTCCTCCACGGGGACGGTGCACTGGATTTCATCAAGGCCTGCAAGGATCCGGACAAAGGGAGAGGGGATATAGGTTAGACGTTATGCCCTTCGGTTTATGCAACGCTCCTGCATCACAATATCACAAGTCATTATCAAAAAATCGACACAAAAGACTTGGTTGATCAAGTATATACAATAATAACGTACTAACAGCAGATTTAGAAAATATTTTCCTAAGACTAGTTTGGCAATGAAAAGAAGTAACCCAACAAGCAAAACTAAGAGGAATGTAAAGAAGATAAAGGAAGAAAGAGATAACTAAAAGGATGGAGACCTAACACAAGAAGAGATGATATTAGGTTTAAAGTACAACAGATCCCTCTTTTATATAGAGGAAGCATTGACTTTTCAAAAACTTTAGTAGTTTAAACAAAAGGATGTCAAGATAACATAGACTAAAAGCTTGGATGTAACATAATGAGGAGGAGGAGGAGGAGAAATTGTTCATCCGGAGAGCACTGTGAACCCAAACAAAGATGGATCGGGACCAAACTTGGGAGGAATCCTCAATATGCCCAAAGGTGAATTCTGGTGGAAATTGGGGGAAATGTGACCTTGGGAGCTGCTTGGATGCCCAGCTCACCTGGAACTGAACTGGGGTCACCCCTTCCTTCCTTCGTCCCCAGCACACTCTGCTCTATTAGGGACGGGGCTTACTGGAGCCCCTTGATGGCGGCACCCAAGGGGAGAGCTGAAGACGGAGGAAGAAAGGAATGATAGAAGGGAGGGAGGAAAGGAAAGAGAGAAGGAAAGAGGGGAAGGATGAGGGAAAGAGGGAGGGAGGAGAGGAGGCAGGGAAGGCATGAAGGGAGAAAATGGGGGAAGAGAGAAGGAAGGGAGTGAAGGAGGACGGAGAGAGCCAAGGCTGACTCCAGGTCGTTGCCGGCACAAGCTCCACCACGTGGAGCTCTCCTGTGTGTGCGAGCGAGCATGCACTGCACCCACCCCCAGGCCCAGTGGTATCTTCTCCTTTTTTAGGATTTGTAAGTTCTATTATTATTATTACTAGCTGTACCCGCCACGAGTTGCTGTGGCCAACCTTCCCCCTATCTCCCCTTCTTTCCCTCCTTCCTTCACTCCCTGTTTCTTTCCTTCCTTCCTTCCCGTCTTTCCTTCTCTCCTTCCTTCCTTCTCTATCGCTTTCCTTCCTTCCCCCTTTTTCTTTCTCTTCTGCTGTCTCTCTTTTCTTCCTTCTCTCTTTCCATCTTTCCTTTCCTCCCTCTGTCTCTACATCTTCCCCCCTTCCTTCGCTCCTTCTTTCCTTCCTTCTTTCCCTTTTTTCTTTCCTTCTCTTCTTCCTTCTCTAACTTTCCTTCCTCTCCCCTTTTTCTTTCCCTTCCTCTTTCTCTCCTTTCTTCCTTTTCTACCTCATTCCTTCCTTCCTTCTTTCTTTCCCTCCCTCTTTCTCTCCCTTCTTCCTTGACAGATTAGAAGGGGGCGGGGCTTGGAGGTAACGTGAGGGGTAAGAGGGAGGAGGGGAGGGGGGATGGGTTTAGAAGAGGTGCCGCGCGGGGGGGTTAGGGCGCGCGCGCGCCTGTGTGTGTGCCGTGCCGGGGGGGTGAGGGAGGCGCGCGCGTGTGTGTGTGTATGTGCCGTGCGGGGGGGTGAGGGGGGCGTGCGCATGCGTGCGTTTGTGTGTGCCGCGCCGGGGGGGTGAGGGGGGCGTGTGTGTGTGTGTGTGCCACGCAGGGGGGGTGAGGGGGGCGTGCGCATGCGTGTGTGTGTGTGCCGCGCTGGGGGGGTGAGGGGGCGCGCGCGCGTGTGTGTGTGCCGCGCCGGGGGGGTGAGGGAGGCGCGCCCGTGTGTGTGTGTATGTGCCGTGCGGGGGGGTGAGGGGGGCGTGCGCATGCGCGCGTTTGTGTGTGCCGCGCCGGGGGGGTGAGGGGGGCGTGTGTGCCACGCAGGGGGGGTGAGGGGGGCGTGCGCATGCGTGTGTGTGTGTGCCGCGCCGGGGGGGTGAGGGGGCGCGCGCGCGTGTGTGTGTGCCGCCCCGGGGGGGTGAGGGGGCACGCGCATGCGGGTGTGTGTGTGTGTGCCGCGCCGGGGTGGTGAGGGGGCGTGCGCGTGCGCGTGCGCGTGTGTGTGTGTGCTCCACCGGGGGGAGGGGGAGGGGCCATATGTGCGCACGCGTCGGGGAGTTTGCGCCAGTGCGCATGCTCAGTTGCTTTCCCGTTTTTTGTGGTTGTTGTTGTATGATTTTGATTTCTGAGTGGATTAGTTTGTACCTAGTGGGTTGTCCTTGGGGCATGGCAATTTTTGTAGAGTTTTCTGGAGGGGTTTTAGAGTTTTGCTTCCCCGTTGGACGCCAGTAGGAAATTTATATATATAGATTATTGTTGTTGTTGTTGTTGTTGTTGTTGTTGTTGTTGGTCACACCTTGTGTGGTGAGGAGTTTCGTTGCCAAATTTGGTGGGTATTGGCCTAGTGGTGCTTTTGTTTATAAGCCACTCATTACGACATGAGCATTTTTATATATATAGATTGAATGTTTTTACGTACATTTTGATATTATGTATATTACTTGTTGCCTGTAAACCGCCTTGAGTCCCCGAAAGGCTGAGAAAGGCGGCATACAAATATAGTAAATAAATACGTAAATTATAATTGTATTCTCAATTTGGTAAATACAATCCGCCCTCGATTGCCGTCCAAAGCGACCTTTCGGGACCGATGTCCGCAAAGCGAGCTCTTGCGTTCGAAAGACGGCGGAAGTGGAAGCGGACGGAGCGGAGGGTGTAATTAGAGGCAAGCCAGAAGTGAATCACATTGCAACATATTGCAGATTAAAACGATCAGGAAGCTTGGAGGGAATAACGGATCGCGCGGAGATTAGCAGTGGGAGAACAGTGCGCTCCGGGAGTGAGACAGAGCCTTGGAAATGGTCCAGCACCATGGAAGGAAATAGGACATGAGAGAGAGAGAGAGAGATATAATGTGGTGTTTGGGGAGGAGGTTGGCGGGTGCCAATGGAGAGAGTAAGGAACACTGGGATGTCTGAGACGGAGGAAACGCATGAAATCTAGGATGGAATTGTTCCCTTGGGTGGTGGGCAGTGTGGTGTTTGGGGATGACGTTGGCTGGGCTCTTGAACATGTTCATGGCGCCCATGGAGAGAGTAAGGAACACTGGGATGTCTGAGATGGAGGAAATGCATGAAATCTAGGATGGAATTGTTCCCTTGAGTGGTGGGCAGTGTCATGTTTGGGGAAGACATTGGCAGGGCTCTTGGACATGTTCATGGTGCCCATGGAGAGAGTAAGGAACACTGGGATGTCTGTGGCAGAGGAAACGAATGAAATCTAGGATGGAATTGTTCCCTTGGGTGGTGGGCAGTGTGGTGTTTGGGGAGGACATTGGCAGGGCTCTTGGACATGTTCATGGTGCCAATGGAGAGAGTGAGGAACACTGGGATGTCTGTGGTGGAGGAAACGCTTGATATCTAGGATGGAATTGTTCTCTTGGGTGGTGGGCAGTGTGGTGTTTGGGGATGAAATTGGCAGGGCTCTGGGACATATTCATGGTGCCAATGGAGAGAGTAAGGAACACTGGGATGCCCGAGGTGGAGGAAACGCATGATATCTAGGATGGAATTGTTCCCTTGGGTGGAGGGCAGTGTGGTGTTTGGGGGGACGTTGGCAGGGCTCTTGGACATGTTCATGGTGCCCATGGAGAGAGTGAGGAACACTGGGGTGTCTGTGGTGGAGGAAACGCATGAAATCTAGGATGGTATTGTCCCTGAATGAAAGCCTTCCCTTGGGTGTTGGGCAGTGTGGTGTTTGGGGAGGACTCTTGGACATGTTCATGGTGCCAATGGAGAGAGTGAGGAACACTGGGGTGTCTGTGGTGGAGGAAACACATGAAATCTAGGATGGAATTGTCCCCGTATGAAAGTCTTCCCTTGGGTGGTGGGCAGTGTGGTGTTTGGGGAGGACTCTTGGACATGTTCATAGTGCCCATGGAGAGAGTGAGGAACACTGGGGTGTCTGTGGTGGAGGAAACACATGAAATCTAGGATGGAATTGTCCCCGTATGAAAGTCTTCCCTTGGGTGGTGGGCAGTGTGGTGTTTGGGGAGGACTCTTGGACATGTTCATAGTGCCCATGGAGAGAGTGAGGAACACTGGGGTGTCTGTGGTGGAGGAAACGCATGAAATCTAGGATGGTATTGTCCCTGAATGAAAGCCTTCCCTTGGGTGTTGGGCAGTGTGGTGTTTGGGGAGGACTCTTGGACATGTTCATGGTGCCCATGGAGAGAGTGAGGAACATTGGGATGCCTGTGGTGGAGGAAACACATGAAATCTAGGATGGAATTGTTCCCTTGGCTGATGGGCAGTGTGGCATTTGGGGAGGATGTGAATGCTAGTGGGGTTGGGGGGGGAGGATTGATTTTGTCATTTGGGAGTTGTAGTTGCTGGGATTTATAGTTCACCTATAATCAAAGAGCATTCTGAACTCCACCAGCGATGGATTTAACCCGAACTTGGCAGAAAGAACTCCCATGACCAACAGAAAACACTGGAAGGGTTTGGTGGGCATTGACCTTGAGTTTGGGAGTTGTAGTTCACCTATATCCAGAGGAGCACTGTGGATCCATGCAATGATGGATCTGGACCAAACTTGGCACGAATACTCAGTATGCCCAAATGTGAACACTGGTAGAGTCTAGGGAAAATAGAATCTTGACATTTGGGAGTTGTACTTGTTGGGATTTATAGTTCACCTACAGTCAAAGAGCTTTCCGAACTCGACCAACAATATAATTGGGTTAAACTTCCCACACAGAATCGCAATGACAACAGAAAATACTATGTTTTCTGATGGTCTTTGACGACCCCTTTGACACCCCCCCACGACCCCCTTAGGGGTCGTGACCCCCAAGTTGAGAGACACTGGTATAGTTCACTGCTATAATGTATTTGTCTTCTTTGCCGTAACGGCCTCGCATGTGAACCGGGGACCCATCAAATGCATGCCTCTCTTTGGCGTGACGAGGGTTATGGGCCCACACCAGTCATGCAAGCATGTTTCCCTCGATTGTCCTGGGAAAAGGAACAGAATGCGATTACGCACGCTCCGACTGCTTCGGTGATGCTGAGCATCTGTCATTGGGAAAGCCCCGTCCTTGGCTTGACCTCGCTCGCGACGGCATCCGCACTGCAGAACGGATGCAGTTTGATACCACTTTAATGGCCATGTGGTCCTGGGAAGTACCGGCTCTTTTGCTATAACGTCCTGGGCCCGGTCCTGTTCAACATCTTCATTAACGACTTAGATGAAGGGCGAGAAGGAAGGATCATCAAGTTTGCAGACGACACCAAATTGGGAGGGAGAGCCAATAGTCCAGAGGACAGGAGCAGGATTCAAAACGATCTTGACAGATTAGAGAGATGATGGGCCAAAACTAACAAAATGAAGTTCAACAGTGACAAATGCAAGATACTCCACTTTGGCAGAAAAAACGAAATGCAAAGATACAGAACGGGGGACAATGCCTGGCTCGAGATCAGGACGTGTGAAAAAGATCTTGGAGTCCTCGTGGACAGGAAGTTAAACATGAGCCAGGAATGTGATGTGGCGGCAAAAAAAGCCAATGGGATTTTGGCCTGCATCAATAGGAGCATAGTGTCTAGATCTAGGGAAGTCCTGCTCCCCATGCTCTATTCTGCTTTGGTTAGACCACATCTGGAATATTGTGTCCAATTCTGGGCACCACAATTGAAGAGAGATGTTGACTCTAAGCTGGAATGTGTCCAGAGGAGGGCGACTGAAATGATCAAGGGTCTGGAGAACAAGCCCTATGAGGAGCGGCTTAGGGAACTGGGCATGTTTAGCCTGAAGAAGAGAAGGCTGAGAGGAGATATGATGAGAGCCATGTATAAATATGTGAGAGGAAGCCACAGGGAGGAGGAGGGAGCAAGCTTGTTTTCTGCTTCCTTGGAGACTAGGATGCGGAGCAATGGCTTCAAACTACAAGAGAGGGGATTCCATCTGAACATGAGGAAGAACTTCCTGACTGTGAGAGCCATTCAGCCGTTCAGAGGAGAAGACATGCACAAGAAGTGGAAAAGGGGCGAAATCACCAAAGAAGAAATCAAACAAATAGCCAACACCTGTAGTGAAAAGGTCCGCAAGGCTAAAGCACAAAACGATTAGGACAAGGAACAATGGCTTCAAACTCCAAGAGAGGGGATTCCATCTGAACATGAGGAAGAACTTCCTGACTGTGAGAGCCGTTCAGCAGTGGAACTCTCTGCCCCGGAGTGTGGTGGAGGCTCCTTCTTTGGAGGCTTTGAAACAGGGGCTGGATGGCCATTTGTCAGGGGTGCTTTGAATGCAATATTCCTGCTTCTTGGCAGAATGGGGTTGGACTAGATAATGGCCCAGGAGGTCTCTTCCAACTCTTGGATTCTAGGATTCTATGATTCTACGTGTGAAGATACAACACCCAGGATCGCATTTAAGTGGGAGTGAGACAGAAAAAGCAGGGTATAAATAAACAAAATAATAACAATAATATTAATAACATTAATAATATTATTAATAATAAAATATTAATATTAATATTAATGATAATAATATTATTAATAAAATATTAGTATTAATAATAATAATAAAATATTAGTATTAATGATAATAATATTAATAATAATATTAATATGATGACAAATAAACATAATAATGACAATAATACTTTAGTAACAACAATATTAATATAATAACGATAATACCAACATTAATATTATTATTATATTATTATTTTCTGTTTTTTATGAATTATTTGACACAATCTCATATATAATCAGAAAATATACATTCAGAAATAATGAAATAATAATATTAGTATTAATATTAATGTCGGTAATATTAGTAATGATATTAATAATGATGATAAATAAACATAATAAAAATATTATTAATAATATTATTGTCATTAATATTAGTAATATTAACAATACTAAATTATCAATAACAATAATATTAATGTTAATATCATTATTAATAATATTAATATTGTTATTAATAATATTGCTATTATTATGTTTATTTGTAATCATATTAATATTATTAATATTATTCTCATTAATATTAGTAATATTAATGATAATATTAATATCATTATTAGTAATAATAATATTAATGTTGATATCATTATTAATAATATTAATATTGTTACTAATAATATTGTTGTTATGTTTATTTGTAATCATATTAATATCATTAATAATATTTTGTCATTAATATTAGTAATATTAATAATATTAAATTATCAATAACAATAATAGTAATGTTAATATCATTATTCATAATATTAATATTGTTATTAATAATATTGTTATTATTCTGTTTATTTGTAATCATATTAATATTATTAATAATATTATTGTCATTAATATTAGTAATATTATTATTAATAATAGTAGTAGTAATAATAATAATATTAATGTTGATATCATTATTAATAATATTAATATTTTTATTAATAATATTGCTAATATTATGTTTATTTGTAATCATATTAATATTATTAATAATAGTATTGTCATTAATATTAGTAACATTAATAACAATATTATTAGTAGTAGTAATAATAATATTAATGTTGTTATCATTATTTATAATATTAATATTGTTGTAAATAATATTAATAAAATATTAATAATAATGATTATATCAATATTAATATTAATAATAATATTAACATTATTATTATTATTAATAATAATATTGATGACAATAATATTAAAATGATATTAATAATGATGACAAATAAATATAATAATAACAATAATATAGATAACAATATTAATAATGATGATTATATCAACATTAAAGTTAATAATAATATTAACAATAATAACATTAATAATAACAATGATGATGATAATAATAATAATAATAATAATAATAATAATAATGAAAATAATAATAATTCTCTTTTGAACTGAGGCTGGATGGCCATCTGTCGGGAGGACTTTGACTGTGTCTTCCTGCCTGGCCGAAGGGGGATGGACTAGATGGCCTTTGGGGTCCCCTTCCAGGAGAGTCTCCTTCTCTTTTGAACTGTAGCTGGATGGCCATCCGTTGAGAGGGATTTGACTGTGTCTTCCTGCCTGGCCGAAGGGGGACGGACTAGATGACTCCCTTGGAAGGGACCCCCAAAGGGCATCTAGTCCATCCCCCTTTGACTCAGGCAGGGAGACACCGTCAAATCCCTCCCGACAGATGGCCATCCAGCTACAGTTCAAAAGACTCCCCTGGAAGGGGCTCCCAAAACCATCTAGTCGTTGGAACAAACACAGTCAAAGCACCCTCCAGGACATTGGCAGGGGTCTTGGGCATGTTCATGGTGCCAATGGAGAGAGTGAGGAACACTGGGATGCCTGTGGTGGAGGAAACGCATAAAATCTAGGATGGAATTGTCTCCGAATGAAAAGCTTCCCTTGGGTGGTGGGCAGTGTGGTGTTTGGGGAGGACTCTTGGACATGTTCATGGTACCCATGGAGAGAGTGAGGAACATTGGGATGCCTGTGATGGAGGAAACGCATGAAATCTAGGATGGAATTGTCCCCGAATGAAAGGCTTCCCTTGGGTGGTGGGCAGTGTGGTGTTTGGGGAGGATGTTGGACATGTTCATGGTGCCCATGGAGAGAGTAAGGAACACTGGGATGTCTGTGATGGAGGAAATGCATGAAATCTAGGATGGAATTGTCCCCGAATGAAAAAGCTTCTTTTGGGTGGTGGGCAGTGTGGTGTTTGGGGAGGATGTTGGACATGTTCATGGTGCCCATGGAGAGAGTAAGGAACACTGGGATGCCTGTGGTGGAGGAAAAACATGAAATCCAGGATGGAGTTGTCTCTGAATGAAAAGCTTCCCTTGGGTGGTGGGCAGTGTGGTGTTTGAGGAGGACTCTTGGACATGCTCATGGTGTCAATGGAGAGAGTGAGGAACACTGGGATGCCTGTGGTGGAGGAAACACAGTCAAAGCACCATCCAGAGAGTTTCAATCCCTGGGAGTTGTAGTTCTTGGGCTGAGAAGACTAAACCTAGCATTCCCAGGCTCGGCGGGGTCAAACCGTGTCAACGAACCCAAAAGTAACAGTTCGGCGGAAGGCAAAGTGCCAATCTGGATTAGATAATCCCAGCGGAGTCCCAAACATCTGTCTGCAAGCCGGCGACTAAGCCGACAAGGAAGCATCTGCCATATGTTGGGCCGGATCCCTGTGGCCGCCCTTGCGAGAGGAGAGGACACGGCCACCGGCAAGGCCATTGGGTGCTTAGGTCTGGTTTGGAGGCATTTCGAGTTGCCATTCCCCCAAACCATAGAAGACACGCAAGAGGAAGGTCCTTTGGTCCTTCTCCAATGACATTAAAGGTTATGGTGAGCACCATGAACATGTCCAAGAGTCCTGCTAACGTCCTCCCCAAACACCACACTGCCCACCAACCAAGGGAAGCCTTCCATTCAGAGACAATTCCATCCTAGATTTCATGTGTTTCCTTCACCACAGACATCCCAGTGTTCCTCACTCTCTCCATGGGTACCATGAACATGTCCAAGAGCCCTGCCAACATTCTCCCCAAACACTACACTGCCCACCACCCAAGGGAAGCCTTTCATACGGGGACAATTCCATCCTAGATTTCATGTGTTTCCTTCACCACAGACATCCCAGTGTTCCTCACTCTCTCCATTGGCACCATGAACATGTCCAAGAGCCCTCCCCAAACACCACACTGCCCACCACCCAAGGGAAGCTTTTCATTCAGGGACAATTCCATCCTAGATTACATGCGTTTCCTCCATCACAGACATCCCAGTGTTCTTTTCTCTCTCCATTGGAACCATGAAGATGTCCAAGAGTCCTGCCAACATCCTCCACAAGCACCACACAGCCCACCACCCAAGGGAAGGCTTTCATCCAAGGACAATTCCATCTTAGATTTCATGCGTTTCCTCCATCACAGACATCCCAGTGTTCCTTACTCTCTCCATTGGGACCATGAACATGTCCAAGAGGCCTGCCAGTGTCCTCCACAAACACCATCCAAGGGAAGGATTTCATTCAGGGACAATTCCATCTTAGACACTGGGATGTCTGTGGTGGAGGAAACACATGAAATCTAGGATGGAATTGTCTCCGAATGAAAGGCTTCCCTTGGGTGGTGGGCAGTGTGGTGTTTGGGGAGGACATTGGCAGGGCTCTTGGTCATGTTCATGATGTCAATGGAGAGAGTAAGGAACACTGGGATGCCTGTGGTGGAGGAAACGCATGAAATATAGGATGGAATTGTCTCTGAATGAAAGGCTTCCTTGGCTGGTGGACAGTGTGGTGTTTGGGGAGGATGTTGGCAGGGCTCTTGGACATGTTCATGGTGCCAATGGCGAGAGTGAGGAACACTGGGATGTCTGTGGTGGAGGAAACGCATGAAATCTAGGATGGAATTTTCTCCTAATGAAAGGCTTCCTTGGTGGTGGGTAGTGTGGTGTTTGGGGAGGATATTGGCAGGGCTCTTGGACATGTTCATGGTGTCAATGGAGAGAGTAAGGAACACTGGGATGCCTGTGGTGTAGGAAACTGTTGAGATGCCTGTGGTGGAGGAAACGCATGAAATCTAGGATGGAATTGTCCCTGAATGAAAGGCTTCTGAGTTCCCATTGCTTGAAGATGAACTATAAATCCCATCTCATGAAGAAGCACCAAAGGTCCATATATCAAGTAGTGGATTTCCATTGCTGTTGTTTCCACCCAAATAAATGTGTGGCTTCTTCGTCCTCAAGTGGTCCATAACATCTTGGTTTGGAAGGCCAAGGAACCCCAAGAAATAGGATTTTGGTCCCACCATAGGTTGACGTGAAGACAAGGAGGAGGAGGAAAAGGTCTAATGGAACGTCAACCCCAGGGAAGCCTGCCCATGTCCTGTTCTCCTCCTCCTCCTTCTTTTCGGATGCCGTGCACCATCTGCTCTGCTTTGTTGTTCCTCAGCTCAACTTCCACTTGCAAAAGCAACCTCATGGTGAGGAAATGCCGTCGAATGGAGAGGCAACGCAAGGCCAACGCGAGGTCCATCGGTAGGGACTTGACGTCAGGTCTTCCCAACCCAACTGTGCGACAACAGCATTCGAGACAGTGAATCGCAGCGCTCTCTCGACCATCCTCCGAAAAATCGGGTGCCCTAACACATTTGTGAACATCCTGTGGCTCCTTCTGGAGCAGCCAGGGGTGGCTCGTCCATTACGCGAAGTAAGCACTCGCAGAACACTTTTTTGCCAGGGGTGCAGAGGCGCCTCTGTAAATGCCCCTCGACCGCCACTTGAGGAGCGCCCCCTCAGCTCACAACAGCCCTAGCAGTCCGGGGGGAGCCTCGGTTTTCTTGCCTCGCTACCGGACGATCCTCTTTCCAAAGGGGCCGGGCCCTTGAGCCCCGCCTAGCCCCTCTCATTCCTGCTCCACCCGGCCACCGGGTGCGCGAGCAGAGCCGGCGCTCAATCGTTCTCCACGTTTGATCCCTTCCCCATGACCGGCTCCCTTTCCTGATCCCCCAGCGCTCCACCCGCCTCCTCTACTCTCCCCAATCCGCAGGTGGGCCAAGGGGTGGAGCCGCCACGCCTGGCCCGCTTCGGGTCCAGAGGCGTATCTGAAGACCCCAGCGTGCGCACCAAAAGTCACCTCTTCTCCTGACTTTCTCTTCAGCCATTGGGACCAAGAGAGAGAGGAGAGAGAGAGAGAGAGCCCCTCCGGCTGGAGGTATCTCCCACCTCCGCTCCCTCCTTTGTTTTTGTGCCTACCTTCAGGAAAGGTGGGCATGTCCACGTCTCTCTCTCTCTCTCTCTCAGGAGAAGAGGTGACTTTTGGTGCACATGCCGGGGTCTTCAGGCACGACTCCGGACCCAAAGCGGGCCAGGCAAGGGAGCAAGTGCGGCAAGTGTAGTTACTAGGATGTATAGTTCACCTACAATCAAAGAGCATTTTGAACTCCACCAATGATGGAATTGAACCAAATATGGCACACAGAACTCCCACGACGAACAGAAAATCTATATATCGATGATTGGTTGGTGTGGGGCGCCAAAATACTATTTGCTTACCGTTGAAAATTACCTAGGGCTGCCTCGGGGAGCAGCAAATAGGAGAGAGAATATCCAGAGATCCCTACTGGAGAAAGAAAAGTATGGCTTTATTTCCAGCTGGGACCCTGGAGTGGAGCTGTGTCCAAAAGCAACGAGAGGAACGTTAAAGGCGTTGACTGTGCCTTTTATACCCTCCAAATGCAGGCAAACAAAGAAACATGCTTCTACACACATTGACATCATTCACTGCGTCACTTTATCATCATTTGTTGTTGTTCATTCGTTCAGTCGTTTCCGACTCGTCGTGACTTCATGGACCAGCCCACGCCAGAGCTCCCTGTCAGCAGTCACCAGCGCCAGCTCCGTCAAGGTCAGTCCAGTCACTTCAAGGATGCCATCCATCCATCTTGCTCCTTCCATTTTCCCCAGCATCATTCTCTTCTCTAGGCTTTCCTTTCTTCTCATGATGTGTCAACCATCACCACCCCCAGCTCCTTCAAGGTCAATCCAGTCACTTCAAGGATGCCATCCATCCACCTTGCCCTTGGTCGGCCCCTCTTCCTTTTTCCTTCCATTCTCCCCAGCATCATTCTCTTCTCTAGGCTTTCCTTTCTTCTCATGATGTGTCAACCGTCACCACCCCCAGCTCCTTCAAGGTCAATCCAGTCACTTCAAGGATGCCATCCATCCACCTTGCTCTTGGTCGGCACCTCCTCCTTTTTCCTTCCATTTTTCCCAGCATCATTCTCTTCTCTAGGCTTTCCTTTTCTTCAAACAAATAGCCAACACCTGTAGGGAAAAGGTCCGCAAGGCTAAAGCACAAAACGAGCTCAGACTTGCCAGGGACATTAAAAACAATAAAAAGGGCTTCTATTCTTATGTCAGTAGAAAAAGGAAAAACAAGGAGGCGATAGGACCTCTTCGCGGAGAAGATGGGGCAATGCTGACAGGGGATGATAGGGAAAAGGCAGAACTACTTAATGCCTTCTTTGCCTCGGTCTTCTCACAAAAAGAGAGTCTTCAACCTCAGCAAGATGGAGTGGATGAGGGATTGGAGGACATCCAACCCCAAATTGGGAAAGAAGTCGTCCAGGAATACCTGGCCGCTCTTAATGAGTTCCAGTCCCCTTTCAGGGCCAGATCAACTACACCCCAGAGTATTGAAGGAACGAGCGGAAGTCATTTCGGAACCATTGGCAACCATCTTTGAGAGTTCTTGGAGAACGGGAGAAGTTCCAGCAGATTGGAGGAGGGCCAATGTGGTCCCAATCTTCAAGAAGGGAAAAAAGGATGACCCAAACAACTACCGACCGGTCAGCCTCACGTCGATACCGGGCAAGATTCTGGAAAAGATTGTTAAGGAAGTGGTCTGCAAACACTTAGAAACAAATGCGGTCATCGCTAATAGTCAACATGGATTTATCAAAAACAAGTCATGCCAGACTCATCTGGTCTCTTTTTTCGATAGAGCTACAAGCTGGGTAGATGCACGCGGGGAATGCCGTGGATGTAGCGTACCTGGATTTCAGTAAAGCCTTCGACAAGGTCCCCCATGACCTTCTGGCAAGGAAACTAGTCCAATGTGGGCTAGGCAGAACTACGGTGAGGTGGATCTGTAATTGGTTAAGTGGACGAACACAGAGAGTGCTCACTAATGCTTCCTCTTCATCTTGGAAAGAAGTGACAAGTGGAGTGCCGCAGGGTTCCGTCCTGGGCCCGGTCCTGTTCAACATCTTTATTAATGACTTAGATGAAGGGTTAGAAGGCATGATCATCAAGTTTGCAGACGACACCAAATTGGGAGGGATAGCCAAGACTCCAGAGGACAGGAGCAGAATTCACAACGATCTTGACAGATTAGAGAGATGGGCCAAAACTAACAAAATGAAGTTCAACAGGGACAAATGCAAGATACTCCACTTTGGCAGAAAAAATGAAATGCAAAGATACAGAATGGGGGACAATGCCTGGCTCGAGAGCAGTGCGTGTGAAAAAGATCTTGGAGTCCTCATGGACAACAAGTTAAACATGAGCCAGGAATGTGATGTGGCGGCAAAAAAAGCCAATGGGATGTTGGCCTGCATCAAGAGGAGCATAGTGTCTAGATCTAAGGAAGTAATGCTACCCCTCTATTCTGTTTTGGTTAGACCACATCTGGAATATTGTGTCCAATTCTGGGCACCACAATTCAAGAGAGATATTGACAAGCTGGAATGTGTCCAGAGGAGGGCGACTAAAATGATCCAGGGTCTGGAGAACAAGCCCTATGAGGAGCGGCTTAGGGAACTGGGCATGTTTAGCCTGAAGAAGAGAAGGCTGAGAGGAGATATGATAGCCATGTATAAATATGTGAGAGGAAGCCACAGGGAGGAGGAGGAGGGAGCAAGCTTGTTTTCTGCTTCCTTGGAGACTAGGACGTGGAACAATGGCTTCAAACTACAAGAGAGGAGATTCCATCTGAACATTAGGAAGAACTTCCTGACTGTGAGAGCCGTTCAGCAGTGGAACTCTCTGCCCCGGAGTGTGGTGGAGGCTCCTTCTTTGGAAGCTTTTAAGCAGAGGCTGGATGGCCATTTGTCAGGGGTGATTTGAATGCAATATTCCTGCTTCTTGGCAGAATGGGGTTGGACTGGATGGCCCTTGAGGTCTCTTCCAACTCTTTGATTCTATGATTCTATGATTCATGATGTGTCAACCATCACCACCCCCAGCTCCTTCAAGGTCAATCCAGCCACTTCAAGAATCCCATCCATCCACCTTGCCCTTGGTCGGCCCCTCTTTCTTTTTCCTTCCATTCTCCCCAGCATCATTGTCTTCTCTGAGCTTTCCTTTCTTCTCATGATGTGTCGACCGTCACCACCCCCAGCTCCTTCAAGGTCAATCCAGTCACTTCAAGGATGCCAAGAAGAGAAGGCTGAGAGGAGATATGATAGCCATGTATAAAGATGTGAGGGGAAGCCACAGGGAGGAGGGAGCAAGCTTGTTTTCTGCTTCCTTGGAGACTAGGACGCGGAACAATGGCTTCAAACTACAAGAGAGGAAATTCCATCTGAACACGAGGAAGAACTTCCTGACTGTGAGAGCCGTTCAGCAGTGGAACTCTCTGCCCCGGAGTGTGGTGGAGGCTCCTTCTTTGGAAGCTTTTAAGCAGAGGCTGGATGGCCATCTGTCAGGGGTGATTTGAATGCAATATTCCTGCTTCTTGGCAGAATGGGGTTGGACTGGATGGCCCAGGAGGTCTCTTCCAACTCTTTGATTCTATGATTCTATGATTCTATGATTCCATCTTGCCCTTGGTCCATCTTTGAGAAGGCCTACATTCTCCAGCTCTAAAAAGGATTGGCCAAAGCGTGATCTGTAGGCTTTATGCAAGCCTTAGATACTGATGTGAAGCTCTTAAATCTTCCTCCACCTTCAACCTCAAAAGTCCTTCCAACCTCTCCAAATGGGTTGAGCATCTGATAAAATAATGTTGGGTGCTCCAATGTCAATGTGACCGGTTCTACGTCTCCCTTTGAGGTTGATTCTACATCCGCCATTAATGCTTCAGGCTCCAAGCGTGGAGCACAACAAGAGGCCCAACAACATGTGATTTTGTCCTACGGACAGCTGGAGTCATTAGATAACGTGTGACCCCTCCTCAACCGGAATAACAGAAGCGAGATGGGCGTGGGACTCTCGCACTTGTTCCTTCGTTTATGGGTTCAGTTTCAGTGCCGACAAAAAGCCCAGCGCTTTGGAAAACCCGGAGGGCGCCGACTCACTCGCTGGTGCCAACGAGACGCGGCAAAGATCTGAAGCTCCGTTCTGTTCCCCTTGAGGAATGGAATTCCTTCAGTCGGAAAAAGAAATGGAACCCCCCCCCCAAAAAAACGAGCATGGTGATGCCAGGCATGTGCGAAGTACGCTGAATTTTGATCTCTGGGAAATCAAGGTTCCCAAACAAAATGAATTCTGTTTGGTTTCGTAATGCTTCGGAGTGAATCCCGTTTCCGAAGTTTCCGAAGTTTCCGAAGTTTCCGAAGTTTCCGAAGTTTCCGAAGTTTCCGAAGTTTCCGACGTTTCTGACATTTCTGACGTTTCTGAAGTTTCTGAAGTTTCCGAATTTCAAAACGGATTGCGAAGCTTTGCACAATCCTACTCTCCACCCAGGAAATGGCACTGTTGCCCGCAGGACACTGTGTACCCCATTGTTTGTGTTCCAAATTATCCTTTTGCCTTTTCAGGTAAGTCACATGACCTTGGAGATGTCAACAGACAAAGCCAGCTCTTCGGCTTAGAAATGGAGATGAGCACCACAACCCAAAGCCAGACACAACTAGACTTAATGTCAGGGGAAAATCTTTACCTTTACCTAATAAAAATATTATAATAATGGTATAACAACAACAATAATAATTGTATGATATTATTAATAATAGTAAAATAATAATATAATAATATAATAATAATAATATAATGGTATAATAATAATATTAATATTATTATGTATAATGGTAATGATAAAAATAATATAGTAAAAATGGTATAATAATAATAATCGTATAATAATAAATATATAATAGTAGTAGTATAATAATAATATGGTAATAATAATATTATAATAATGGCATAATATTAATAATAATATAATAAATGTATAATGATATAGTAATAATGGTATAATAATAATATTAAATGTATTAAAATAATAGTATAATAATTTTATAGTAATAATGGTATAAAATAATGCTATTATAGTAAAATAATAATAATATAATGGTATGATAATAATTGTATAATAATAAATATATAATAATAGTATTAAAATAATATAGTAATAATATTATAATAATGGTAAAATCTTAATAATAATATAATAAATGTATAATGATATAGTAATAATGGTATAATAATAATATTAAATGTATTAAAATAATAGTATAATAATTTTATAGTAATAATGGTATAATAATAATGTTATAATAGTATAATAATAAAAATATAATAATGTTACTATAATAATAATGATAAAAATAATAAGATAATAATGATATAATAATGATATAATAATAATAATAAATGTATAATAAATAAAATGTTTTTCAAACAACATAAATGGTTTTAATTCACCACAGAAACGTAGAAGGATATTTAATAAATTACGAAGGTCTAATTACGACATAATCACTCTACAAGAAACCCATATTTGTCACAAACATGCAGCTTACTTATCAAACAAAAATTTGGGAAAAATTTACTACTCCTCTTTTGAGAAAAAGAAAAGAGGAGTAGTAACACATGTGGAAAAAAACTTATCTTCAGAATTGGCATTCAAGGATTCAGAGGGAAGATGTGTTGCAGTAAAAATTTCAATGGGTGACTCAAAAATTTTAATATGTAATATTTACGTACCGAACGGACCAAAGTCTAAATTTATTCAATATTTACATTCAAAATTGAAGGAAACTGAATTTGATGAACTTATTTTGGTTGGCTCTCTACTGACAAGAAAGAACCCTCTGGAGACACCTTCAAGAAAGAAGGAATGGGTGAGAAGAGGTCAAGGAGGAGAGAAAGGGGACACCGCCGTCACACTCGCAGGACCGACTTAAAACGCTAATTAATCGCAATGTTAAAAATGCATTAGCCCTTCGTGAACAAGGTCACCCTTAACGAGCTCCTTAAGACATGCCCATCAAAGGTTCGAAACGTGTAAAGAAATGTGGCCGGCCTCAAGGTCCACCACTAATTTATTTATCACATCAGAAGCGAATTGAGAATACAGCCATCAAGTATTAAAAGCCACAAAGAGAGTTCAAGACTTGGCATGACACGAGGTTTCCTTTGACCACGTGGAGAGTGCCCTGGTGTCGCTGGGAGAAGGCCTTCCGTTGTGCACGTGGCAGGGCTCGGGTTGCGTTGTAGTAAGTGGTCTGTGGTTGGGAAGGTGGGAGGAAAGAAAGAAGGAAGGAAAGACTAAAGGGAGGGTATGGTGGAAGGAAAGAGAGAAGGAAGGAAGGAAGGAAGGAAGGAAGGAAGGGAAGGAAGGAAGGAAGGAGAAAGAGGGAGAGAAGGAAGGGCGGAGGAAAAGAGAAGGAAGGAAAGGCTAAAGGGAGGGTAGGGTGGAAGGAAAGAGAGAAGAAGGAAGGAAGGAAGGAGAAAGAGGGAGAGAACGAAGGATGGAGGAAAGAGAGAAGGAATTAAAGGCTAAAGGGAGGATAGGGTGGAAGAAAAGAGAGAAGAAAGGAAGGATGAGAGGGAAGGAAGGAAGGAAGGAAAAAGAAAGAGGGAGAGAGGGAAGGACAGAGGAAAGAAAAAAGGAAGGAAAGACTAAAGGGAGGGTAGGGTGGAAGGGAAGAGAGAAGGAAGGAAGGAAGGAAGGAAGGAGAAAGAGGGAGAGAGGGAAGGATGGAGGAAACAGAGAAGGAAGGAAAGGCTAAAGGGAGGGTAGGGTGGAAGGGAAGAGAAAAAGAAGGAAGGAAGGAAGGAAGGAAGGAAGGAGAAAGCGGGAGAGAGAGAAGGACGGAGGAAACAGAGAAGGAAGGAAAGGCTAAAGGGAGGGTAGGTTGGAAGGAAAAAGAGAAGGAAGGAAAGACAAAGGGAAGGAAGGAGAAAGAGGGAGAGAGGGAAGGACGAAGGAAAGAGAGAAGGAAGGAAAGACTAAAGGGAGGGTAGGGTGGAAGGAAAGAGAGAAAGAAGGAAGGATCAGAGGGAAGGAACGAAGGAGAAAGAGGGAGAGAAGGAAGGATGGAGAAAAGAAAGAAAGAAAGACTAAAGGGAGGGTAGGGTAAAAGGAAAAAGAGACGGAAGGAAGGAAGGAAGGAAGGAAGGAAGGAAGGAAGGAAGGAAGGAAGGAGAAAGAGGGAGAGAGGGAAGAACGGAGGAAAGAAAGATGGAAGGAAAGGCTAAAGGGAGGGTAGGGTAGAAGGAAAGAGAGAAGGAAGGAAGGAAGGAAGGAAGGAAGGAAGGGAGGGAGGGAGGGAGGGAGGATGGAAAGAAGGATAAAGAGGGAGAGAATGAAGGAAGGAGGGAAGGAAGGAAGGAAGGAAGGAAGGAAGGGAGAAGTGGTTGGAAGGGAAGGAGAAAGATAAGGAAGGAGGGAGGAATGAAAGAGAGAAGGAAGGAAGGAAAGAAGGAAGGAAGGAAAGAAGGAAGGAGAAAAGGGTGGAAGGGAAGGAAGGAGAAAGAGGCAGGTAAGGGAGGTAAGGAGGAAGTAAGGAAGGGAAGGAGAAAAATGTGGAAGGGAAGGAAGGAAAAAGAGGGACGTAAGGGTGGAAGGTAAGCAAGAAGGAAAAATAGAAGGAAGGAAGGGTGAAAGGGAAGAAACAAAGAAGAAGTTGGAGGAGGAAAGGGGGGAGGAAAGCGTGAAGGAAAGTAGGAAGGGAAGAAGGGAGGGAGGAAGATAAGGGTGGAAGAAAGGAAGGGAATAAAGGAAAGAGAGAAGGAAGGAAGGAAGGAAGGAAGGAAGGAACGAAGGAACGAAGGATAGGATGGTGAGAGAGAGGAGGGCCTGAGAAAACGTCCCGAGGGGCCATATGTGGGGCCGCAGCATTTCAAGTGGTGTCGAACAACATTAACTCAACCCGAAGACCAAATTCACTGGGATTTTGCAAAAGAATTCTAAATGAAGGCATATGTGTTGCCAGGGGCCGGAAATCCCGGATTGAAGTAACCAGCGCGAAGCAGATTGCTGGCATTTGGCTTGTCCTGCCAGACATCTGGCTCTCTGCTTTGTTGTGTTTTTTTTAAGCAAAACACAAAGAAAATCCTTGAGTCGGAAGAGACCCCGAGGGCCCATCCTGCTGTGCAGGAAGACACCATTAAAGCCTTCCCAGCAGAGGGCCACCCAGCCTCTGCTTGAAAGCTTCCAAACGAGGCAGAAGGCCGATTGCAAGGCAACAACAACAACAACAACACTATGTAACACAATGTTATCAATGTCATTTCCTTTATGGTTCATGGAAGAAGTTCACTCAATTGCAATTACTTTGTTTTTAATAATAATATAGTAGTAATGGTAGAATAAGAATAATAATAATAATATAATACTAATATAATAAAAATGGTATAATAATAATATAGTAATAATAGTATTATAATAATGGTAATGATAAAAATAATATAGTAAAATTGGTATAATAATAACAGTATAATAATAATAAATATATAAGAGTAGTATAATAATATAATGGTATAATATTAATAACCACATGGATATTATTATTAGTATTATAATAATGGTAATGATTAAAATAATATAGTAATATTGGTATAACAATAACTATATAATAATAAATATATAATAATAGTATAATAATATAATGGTATAATATTAATAATAATAATAGTATTATAATAATGATAATGATAAAATAATTTAGTAATCATGGTAGAATAATAATGGTAATAATAAAAATAATATAGTAATATTGGTATAATAATAGTAGTATAATAATATAATAATAATAATATAATATAATATAATAATGGTGTAATATTAATAATAGTATTATAAAAATGATGATGATAAAATAAGTAATAATGGTATAATAATAAATGTATAATAATAGTATAATAATATAGTAATAATGATATAATAATAGTATAATAATAAGTATATAGTACACTAATACTATAATAATAATGATAAAATAATAAAGTAATATTGATATAATAACAATGATATAATAATAATGTATAGTAAATTTATTATTATTATTATTATTATTATTAATAATAATAATAATAATAATAATAATAATAATAATACAATGTAGAGAGCAAGGACACCACCCGCGGAAATGTCTGTGGATAGGAACATATGGCACCTTGCGAAAGAAGAGTTGATTTGGAGGTCAGGTTTGGTGGGGCTTAACACTGTTTAAAAATTCTGCAGAGTGGATGAGCATTGCGTAAGAGCGAGTGGCGCACGCCCATGGGGAGAGCATTGCAGGGAAAGCATGGCTCGGAAGAAGGAGAGATGCTTAGGCCTTAGGTCGTCAAGTCCTAGCCTTGGAATCATAGAACCATATAGAGCCATCCGGTTGGTCACCCAGGAAGACAAAGCCAAAGAAATGTGAAAGTAGGCATCCTTGAGGTCGACGGTAGCAAACCAAAGACACAGCCAAAGAAATGTGAAAGTAGGCATCCTTGAGGTCAACGGTAGCAAACAAAAGACACAGCCAAAGATATCTGAAAGTAGGCATCCTTGAGGTCAACGGTAGCAAACCAAAGACATAGCCAAAGAAATGTGAAAGTAGGCATCCTTGAGGTCAACGGTAGCAAACCAAAGACACAGCCAAAGAAATGTGAGAGTAGGCATCCTTGAGGTCAACGGTAGCAAACCAAAGACACAGCCAAAGAAATGTGAAAGTAGGCATCCTTGAGGTCAACGGTAGCAAACCAAAGACACAGCCATAGAAATGTGAAAGTAGGCTTCCTTGAGGTCAACGGTAGCAAACCAAAGACACAGCCAAAGAAATGTGAGAGTAGGCATCCTTGAGGTCAACGGTAGCAAACCAAAGACACAGCCAAAGAAATGTGAAAGTAGGCATCCTTGAGGTCAACGGTAGCAAACCAAAGACACAGCCAAGGAAATGTGAAAGTAGGCATCCTTGAGGTCAATGGTAGCAAACCAAAGACACAGCCAAAGAAATGGGAAAGTAGGCATCCTTGAGGTCAATGGTAGCAAACCAAAGACACAGCCAAAGAAATGTGAGGGTAGGCATCCTTGAGGTCAATGGTAGCAAACCAAAGACACAGCCAAGGAAATGTGAGGGTAGGCATCCTTGAGGTCAACGGTAGCAAACCAAAGACACAGCCAAAGATATGTGAAAGTAGGCATCCTTGAGGTCAAACCTAGCAAACCAAAGACACAGCCAAAGAAATGTGAAAGTAGGCATCCTTGAGGTCAACGGTAGCAAACCAAAGACACAGCCAAAGAAATGTGAAAGTAGGCATCCTTGAGGTCAACGGTAGCAAACCAAAGACACAGCCAAAGAAATGTGAAAGTAGGCATCCTTGAGGTCAACGGTAGCAAACCAAAGACACAGCCAAAGAAATGTGAAAGTAGGCATCCTTGAGGTCAACGGTAGCAAACCAAAGACACAGCCAAAGATATGTGAAAGTAGGCATCCTTGAGGTCAACGGTAGCAAACCAAAGACACAGCCAAAGAAATGGGAAAGTAGGCATCCTTGAGGTCAACGGTAGCAAACCAAAGACACAGCCAAAGAAATGTGAAAGTAGGCATCCTTGAGGTCAACGGTAGCAAACCAAAGACACAGCCAAAGAAATGTGAAAGTAGGCATCCTTGAGGTCAACTGTAGCAAACCAAAGACACAGCCAAAGAAATGTGAAAGTAGGCATCCTTGAGGTCAATGGTAGCAAACCAAAGACACAGCCAAAGAAATGTGAAAGTAGGCATCCTTGAGGTCAACGGTATCCCTTTGAATATAATAACATCCCTGGATACTATATTCTTATGGATGTAGCCTGGGATCGTATTGGCCTTTCTCGCCGCAGCATCAGACTCTTGGCTCGATGATGGTGACGATTATTATTATTATTATTACTCTATTCATGGTCCACTAAGACTTCTAGATCCCTTTGAATATAATAACTTCCCTGGATACTATATTCCTATGGATGCAGCCTAGGATCGCATTGGCCTTTCTCGTCGCAAAATCACACTCTTGGCTCGATGATGATGACGATTATTATTATTATTGTCATTATTATTACTCTATTCATGGTTACTATGGTCCATACAATGACTTTCTTAGACACTCTATTCCTATGGATGCAGCCTAGGATCGCATTGGCCTTTCTCGCCGCAGCATCACAGTCTTGGCTCATGATGATGACTATTATTATTATTATTATTATTATTATTATTATTATTACTCTATTCATGGTCCATTATGGTCCATACAATGACTTCCTTAGACACTCTATTCCTATGGATCCAGCCTAGGATCGTATTGGTCTTTCTCGCTGCAGCATCACACTCTTGGCTCAATCATGATGACGATTATTATTATTATTGTCATTATTATTACTCTATTCATGGTCCACTATGGTCCATACAATGACTTCCTTTGACACTCTATTCCTATGGATCCAGCCTAGGATCGTATTGGTCTTTCTCGCCGCAGCATCACAGTCTTGGCTCATGATGATGATTATTATTATTATTATTATTATTATTATTATTATTATTATTGTCATTATTATTACTCTATTCATGGCCCTCTAAGACTCCTAGATCCCTTTGAATATATTGAGTTCCCTGGATACTATATTCCTATGGATCCAGCCTAGGATCGCATTGGCCTTTTTCGCCGCAGCATCTCACTCTTGGCTCAATGATAATGATGATGATGATGATGATGATGATGATTATTCTGTTCATGGTCCACTAAGACTCCAAGGCCTACATCCCCTTCCCTCGTCCCTTCTCTCAGATACAGTCCAGTCCTGCCTTTCCGACTTTTGTCTCTCAAGAGTACATCATCCCGAGCCCTTCGGCGATTTACGAGGCCGGATTAGCAGAGCATATTTTTGACTCGGCAAATGCACTTATCATGTTAGCCCGACTCTCCGCGGCTGCAATTAGATCTTTGTTGTGCGGGCCGGGCACGGCGCACAAGGCCCCCCGGTTTCAGAAATAGCACCAAGCAAAGTCTTTGAGCCCGAGAGGAGATGGCTAACCCATAAAGACATTATTATTATTATTATTATTATTATTATTATTATTATTATTATTGGACTTTTTGAGGAAGTGGAAGGGACCCCTGGGAGTCCATCTAGTCCAACCTCAGCTCAAACTCCTATTCTAAGACATTATTATTATTATTATTATTATTATTATTAGACATTATTATTATTATTATTATTATTATTATTATTGTTATTAGACTTCTCATAGAAGTGGGAGGGACCCCTTAGAGACCATCTAGTCCAACCTCAGCTCAAACTCCTATTCTAAGACATTATTATTATTATTATTATTATTATTAGACATTATTATTATTATTATTATTATTATTATTATTATTATTATTGTTATTAGACTTCTCATAGAAGTGGGAGGGACCCCTTAGAGACCATCTAGTCCAACCTCAGCTCAAACTCCTAAGTCATTATTATTATTATTATTATTAGACTTCTCATAGAAGTGGGAGGGACCCCTTAGAGACCATCTAGTCCAACCTCAGCTCAAACTCCTATTCTAAGACATTATTATTATTATTATTATTATTATTAGTATTAGACATTATTATTATTATTATTGTTATTAGACTTCTCATAGAAGTGGGAGGGACCCCTTAGAGACCATCTAGTCCAACCTCAGCTCAAACTCCTATTCTAAGACATTATTATTATTATTATTATTATTATTAGTATTAGACATTATTATTATTATTATTATTGTTATTAGACTTCTCATAGAAGTGGGAGGGACCCCTTAGAGACCATCTAGTCCAACCTCAGCTCAAACTCCTAAGTCATTATTATTATTATTATTATTAGACTTCTCATAGAAGTGGGAGGGACCCCTTAGAGACCATCTAGTCCAACCTCAGCTCAAACTCCTATTCTAAGACATTATTATTATTATTATTATTATTATTATTATTAGTATTAGACATTATTATTATTATTATTGTTATTAGACTTCTCATAGAAGTGGGAGGGACCCCTTAGAGACCATCTAGTCCAACCTCAGCTCAAACTCCTATTCTAAGACATTATTATTATTATTATTATTATTATTATTATTAGTATTAGACATTATTATTATTATTGTTATTAGACTTCTCATAGAAGTGGGAGGGACCCCTTAGAGACCATCTAGTCCAACCTCAGCTCAAACTCCTATTCTAAGACATTATTATTATTAGTAGTAGTAGTAGTAGTAGTATTAGACATTATTATTATTATTATTGTTGTTATTGTTATTAGACTTCTCATAGAAGTGGGAGGGATCCCTTAGAGACCATCTAGTCCAACCTCAGCTCAAACTCCTATTCTAAGACATTATTAGTAGTAGTAGTATTAGACATTATTATTATTATTAGACATTATTATTATTATTATTCGACTTATTGAGGAAGTGGGAGGGACCTCTTAGAGACCATCTAGTCCAACCTCAGCTCAAACTCCTATTCTAAGACATTATTATTATTATTATTATTATTATTAGACATTATTGTTATTATTAGACTTCTAGAGGAAGTGGAAGGGACCCCTAGAGACCATCTAGTCCAACCTCAGCTCAAACTCCTATTCTAAGATATTATTATTATTATTATTATTATTAGACTTCTCGAGGAAGTGGGAGGGACCCCCTAGAGACCATCTAGTCCAACCTGAGCTCAAATTTCTATTTTAAGACATTATTATTATTAGACATTATTATTATTATTATTATTATTATTATTATTAATCATTATTAGACTTCTCAAGAAAGTGGGAGGGACCCCCTAGAGACCATCTAGTCCAACCTGAGCTCAAATTTCTATTTTAAGACATTATTATTATTATTATTATTATTATTCTTATTATTATTATTATTAGACTTTTTGAGGTGGGAGGAACCTCTAGAGACCATCTAGTAGTCCAACCTAAGCTTAAACTCCAAGACATTACTATTATTATTATTAGACATTATTATTATTATTATTATTATTATTAGACATTATTATTATTATTAGACTTCTCGAGGAAGTGGAAGGGACCCCCTAGAGTCCATCTAGTCCAACCTCAGCTCAAACTCCTATTCTAAGACATTATTATTATTATTATTAGACATTATTATTATTATTATTATTATTATTATTATTATTCTCGAGGAAGTGGAAGGGACCCCCTAGAGTCCATCTAGTCCAACCTCAGCTCAAACTCCTATTCTAAGACATTATTATTATTATTATTAGACATTATTGTTATTATTAGACTTCTCATAGAAGTGGGAGGGACCCCTTAGAGACCATCTAGTCCAACCTCAGCTCAAACTCCTATTCTAAGACATTATTATTATTATTATTATTATTATTATTATTATTATTATTAGACTTCTCATAGAAGTGGAAGGGACCCCTAGAGACCATCTAGTCCAACCTCAGCTCAAAATCCTATTCTAAGATATTATTATTATTATTATTATTATTATTATTATTATTATTAGACTTTTTGAGGAAGTGGGAGGGACCCCCTAGAGACCATCTAGTCCAACCTCAGCTCAAACTTCTATTCTAATACATTATTATTATTATTATTATTATTATTATTATTATTATTATTATTATTATTAGACTTCTCGAGGAAGTGGGAGTGACCCCTAGAGACCATCTAGTCAAACTTCAGCTCAAACTCCTATTCTAAGACATTATTATTATTATTATTATTAGAAAGTATTATTATTATATTATTATTAGACTTCTTGAGGAAGTGGAAGAGACCCCTAGAGACCATCTAGTCCAACCTCAGCTCAAACGCCTATTCTAAGACATTATTGTTATTATTATTATTATTATTATTATTAGACATTATTATTATTATTATTATTATTATTATTATTATTAGACATTATTGTTATTATTAGACTTCTCATAGAAGTGGAAGGGACCCCTAGAGACCATCTAGTCCAACCTCAGCTCAAACTCCTATTCTAAGATATTATTATTATTATTATTATTATTATTATTATTATTATTATTAGACTTCTCGAGGAAGTGGGAGGGACCCCCTAGAGACCATCTAGTCCAACCTGAGCTCAAATTTCTATTTTAAGACATTATTATTATTATTATTATTAGACATTATTATTATTATTAGATATTATTATTATTATTATTATTCTCAAGGAAGTGGAAGGGACCCCCTAGAGACCATCTAGTCCAACTTCAGCTCAAATTCCTATTCTAAGACATGATTATAATAATAATAATAATAATAATAATAATAATTAGACTTCTAGAGAAAGTGGAAGGGACCCCTAGAGACCATCTAGTCCAACCTCAGTTCAAACTCCTAAGACATTATTATTATTATTATTATTATTATTATTATTAGAAATTATTATTATTAGACTTCTCGAGGAAGTGGAAGGGACCCCTAGAGATCATCTAGTCCAACCTCAGCTCAAACTCCCATTCTAAGACATTATTGTTATTATTATTATTATTATTATTATTATTATTATCATTAGACTTTTTGAGTTGGGACCCCCTAGAGACCATCTAGTCCAACCTCAGCTCAAACTCCTATTCTAAGACATTATTGTTATTGTTATTATTATTATTATCATTATTATTATTATTATTATTATTATTATTATTAGACTTCTCAAGGAAGTGGGAGGGATCCCCTAGAGACCATCTAGTCCAACCTCAGCTCAAACTCCTATTCTAAGACAATATTATTATTATTATTATTATTATTACTATTACTATTAGACTTTTTGAGGAAGTGGAAGAGACCCCCTAGAGACGATCTAGTCCAACCTCAGCTCAAACGCCTATTCTAAGACATTATTATTATTATTATTATTATTAGACATTATTATTATTATTATTAGACATTATTGTCTATTATTATTATTATTAGACATTATTATTATTATTAGACATTATCGAGGAAGTGGAAGGGACCCCTAGAGACCATCTAGTCCAACCTCAGCTCAAGACTCCTATTCTAAGACATTATTATAATAATAATAATTATTAGACATTATTATTATTATTACTATTACTATTAGACTTTTTGAGGAAGTGGGAGAGACCCCCTAGGGTCCATCTATTCCAACCTCAGCTCAAAAAACCTATTCTAAGACATTATTATTATTATTATTATTATTAGACATTATTATTATTATTATTAGACATTATTGTCTATTATTATTATTATTAGACATTATTATTATTATTAGACATTATCGAGGAAGTGGAAGAGACCCCCTAGAGACCATCTAGTCCAACCTCAGCTCAAACGCCTATTCTAAGACATTATTATTATTATTATTATTATTAGACATTATTATTATTATTATTAGACATTATTGTCTATTATTATTATTATTAGACATTATTATTATTATTAGACATTATCGAGGAAGTGGAAGGGACCCCTAGAGACCATCTAGTCCAACCTCAGCTCAAGACTCCTATTCTAAGACATTATTATAATAATAATTATTATTAGACATTATTATTATTGTTACTATAGCTATTAGACTTTTTGAGGAAGTGGGAGAGACCCCCTAGAGTCCATCTATTCCAACCTCAGCTCAAAAAACCTATTCTAAGACATTATTATTATTATTATTAGACTTCTCTAGGAAGTGGGAGGAACCCCCTAGAGGCCATCTAGTCCAACCTCAGCTCAAACTCCTATTTGAAGACTTTATTATTATTATTATTATTATTATTATTATTATTAGACATTATTATTATTATTAGACATTATTGTTATTATTATTATTAGATATTATTATTAGACATTATTATTATTATTATTATTATTATTATTATTATTATTAGACATTATTGTTATTATTGGACTTCTCATAGAAGTGGGACCCCTAGACACCATCTAGTCCAGCCTCAGCTCAAACTCCTATTCTTAGACATTATTATTATTATTATTAGACTTCTCATAGAAGTGGGAGGGACCCCTAGAGACCATATAGTCCAACCTCAGCTCAAACTCCTATTCTAAGACATTACTATTATTATTATTATTATTATTATTATTATTATTATTAGACTTTTTGAGTTGGGACTCCCTAGAGACCATCTAGTCCAACCTCACCTCAAACTCTTATTCTAAGACATTATTATTATTATTATTATTATTATTATTAGACTTCTTGAGGAAGGAACCCTCTAGTCCAACCTCAACTAGTTCTCTGCTGAGGTCATCCACCAAGGTGACCAAAGATGTCTCCGTTGCGTGACCAGGTCTAAAACCAGACTGTGAAGGACCAAGACAACTGGCTTAGTCCAAGAATCCCTGGTAGTTAACGTGGTATCAAACTTTTGAAGAGGAAGGTGTGGTATAAATAAACATAAACATAATCATACAGGTTTTCCCCTGACACTAGGTCCAGTCTTGACCAACTCTGGAGGTTGGTGCTCATCTCCATTTCTAAGCTGATGAGCCGGCGTTGTGCGTAGACGCCTCCAAGGTCATGTGGCCAGTAGCATGACCGTATGGACCGAGCGATACCAATTGATCTACTCACGTTTCCATGTTTTCGAACTGCTTGGTTAGCACAAGCTGGGGCTAACGGCAGGAGCTCATATGAAAAGCGGCGAAATAAACAGTGGAGAGTTTGGCCATAAGGTCGAAGGCATATCTCCAAAGACATGACAGTTCTGCTGGGACCCAACAGCCTCCGCTCATCCGCTCCGCCAGGCGAAGGCACCATCTGCCCAGGAAGCACGGCATGCAGCCAGAGACAGAGAGAGAGAGATCGGGAGATAGCAAGCTGGCATCTCAGCCTAACTTTCTGGAGCTTGGTGGTGTTGAGATAGAGATAGATGGATGGATGGATGGATGGATAGATAGATAGATAGATAGATAGATAGAGATAGCAAGGTGGCATCTCAACCTACCTTTCTGGAGCTTGGTGGTGTTGAGATAGAGATAGATGGATGGATGGATGGATGGATGGATGGGTGGACAGACGGATGGGCGGACAGACAGACAGACAGACAGATAGACAGAGAGGAAGCTGGCATCTCAGCCTACCTTTCTGGAACTTGGTGGTGTTGAGATAGAGATAGATAGATAGATAGATAGATAGATAGATAGATAGATAGATAGATGATAGATAGATAGATAGATAGATAGATAGATAGATAGATAGAGATAGCAAGGTGGCATCTCAACCTACCTTTCTGGAGCTTGGTGGTGTTGAGATAGAGATAGATGGATGGATGGATGGATGGATGGATGGATGGATGGATGGGCGGACAGACGGATGGGCGGACAGACAGACAGACAGACAGATAGACAGAGAGGAAGCTGGCATCTCAGCCTACCTTTCTGGAGCTTGGTGGTGTTGAGATAGAGATAGATAGATAGATAGATAGATAGATAGATAGATAGATGATAGATAGATGATAGATAGATAGATAGATAGATGATAGATAGATAGATAGATAGATAGATAGATAGATAGATAGATAGATGGATGGATGGATGGATGGATGGACGGACGGACGGACAGACAGACAGACAGATAGCAAGGTGGCATCTCAGCCTACCTTCCTGGAGCTTGGTGGTGTTGAGATAGAGATAGATAGATAGATGATAGATAGATAGATAGATAGATAGATAGATAGATAGATAGATAGATAGAGCAAGATGGCATCTCAGCCTACCTTTCTGGAGCTTGGTGGTGTTGAGATAGATAGATGGATGGATGGATGGATGGATGGATGGATGGATGGATAGAGCCAGCAAGGTGGCATCTCAGCGTACCTTTCTGGAGCTTGGTGGTGTTGAGATCGAGATAGATAGATGGATGGATGGATGGATGGATGGATGGATAGATAGATAGATAGATAGATAGATAGATAGATAGATAGCAAGGTGGCATCTCAGCCTACTTTTCTGGAGCTTGGTGGTGTTGAGATCGAGATAGATAGATGGATGGATGGATAGATAGATAGATAGATAGATAGATAGATAGATAGATAGATCAAGGTGGCATCTCAGCCTACCTTTCTGGAGCTTGGTGGTGTTGAGATAGAGATAGATGGATGGATAGATAGATAGATAGATAGATAGATAAAGGAGCAAGGTGGCATCTCAGCCTACCTTTCTGGAGTTTGGTGGTGTTGAGATAGAGATAGATAGATAGATAGATAGATAGATAGATAGATAGATAGATAGATAGATCAAGGTGGCATCTCAGCCTACCTTTCTGGAGCTTGGTGGTGTTGAGATAGAGATAGATGGATGGATGGATGGATAGATAGATAGATAGATAGATAGATAGATAGATAGATAGAGATAAGGAGCAAGGTGGCATCTCAGCCTACCTTTCTGGAGCTTGGTGGTGTTGAGATAGAGATAGATGGATGGATGGATGGATGGATAGATAGATAGATAGATAGATAGATAGATAGATAGATAGATAGAGATAAGGAGCAAGGTGGCATCTCAGCCTACCTTTCTGGAGCTTGGTGGTGTTGAGATAGATGGATGGATGGATGGATGGATAGATAGATAGATAGATAGATAGATAGATAGATAGAGATAGCAAGGTGGCATCTCAGTCTACCTTTGTGGAGCTTGGTGGTGTTGAGATAGAGATAGATAGATAGATAGATAGATAGATAGATCAAGGTGGCATCTCAGCCTACCTTTCTGGAGCTTGGTGGTGTTGAGATAGAGATAGATGGATGGATGGATAGATAGATAGATAGATAGATAGATAGATAGATAGATAGATAGATAGATAGAGATAAGGAGCAAGGTGGCATCTCAGCCTACATTTCTGGAGCTTGGTGGTATTGAGATAGAGATAGATGGATGGATGGATGGATGGATAGATAGATAGATAGATAGATTATAGATAGAGAGCAAGGTGGCATCTTAGCCTACTTTTCTGGAGCTTATGGCATTGAGACAGAGAAGATAGACACAGATAGGGAGCAAGGTAGCATCTCAGCCTACTTTTCTGGAGCTTGTTGACATTGAGATAGATAGATAGATAGATAGATAGATAGATGATAGATAGATAGGGAGCAAGGTGGCATCTCAGCTTAACTTTCAGGAGCTTGTTGGCATTGAGACAGAGAAGAGAGACACATAGATACGGAGCAAGGTGGCATCTCAGCCTACCTTTCTGGACCTGGTTGGCGTTGAGACAGAGAAGTGAGACACATAGATAAGGAGCAAAGTGGCATCTCAGCCTAACTTTCAGGAGCTTGTTGGCATTGAGACAGAGATGGAGAGATAGATAGGTAGGTAGGTAGACAGGAAGCAAGGTGGCATCTCAGCCTACCTTTCTGGAGCTAGTTGGTGTTGAGACAGAGAGACACATAGATAGAGAGCATGGTGGCATCTCAACCTACTTTTTTTGGAGCTTATGGCATTGAGACAGAGGAGATAGACACAGATAGGGAGCAAGGTGGCATCTCAGTCTACCTTTCTGGAGCTTGTTGACATTGAGATAGATAGATAGATAGATAGATAGATAGATAGATAGATAGATAAGATAGGGAGCATGGTGGCATCTCAACCTACTTTTCTGGAGCTTATGGCATTGAGACAGAGGAGATAGACACAGATAGGGAGCAAGGTGGCATCTCAGTCTACCTTTCTGGAACTTGTTGACATTGAGACAGAGTGATAGATAAATAGACAGATAGATAGATAGATGATAGATAGCAAGGTGGCATCTCAGTCTACCTTTCTGGAGTTTGTTGACATTGAGATAGAGAGATAGAGAGATAGATAGCAAGGTGGCATCTCAGCCTACCTTTCTGGAGCTTGGTGGAGTTGGGACAGTGATAGATAGATAGATAGATAGATAGATAGATAGATAGATAGATAGATAGATAGATAGCAAGGTGGCCTCTCAGTCTACCTTTCTGGAGCTTGTTGACATTGAGATAGAGAGAGAGAGAGAGAGAGAGAGAGAGAAAGAGAGAGAGAGAGAGCAAGGTGGCATATCAGCCTACCTTTCTGGAGCTTGTTGACATTGAGATAGAGAGATAGATAGATGATAGATAGATAGATAGATAGATAGATAGAGAGCAAGGTGGCATCTCAGCCTACCTTTCTGGAGCTTGTTGACATTGAGATAGATAGATAGATAGATAGATAGATAGATAGATAGATAGGGAGCAAGGTGGCATCTCAGTCTACCTTTCTAGAGCTTGGTGGAGTTGGGACAGAGAGGGAGGGAGGGAGAGGGAGGAAGGGAGTAAGGTGCTATCTCAGCCTACCTTTCTGGAGTTTGTTGATATTGAGACGCAGAGATAGATAAGGAGCAAGGTGGCATCTCATCCTACCTTTCCAGAACTTGTTGGCATTGAGACAGAGAGGGAGATAGGTGGGGGATGGAGCAAGGTGGCATCTAAGCCTACCTTTCTGGAGCTTGTTGACATTGAGATAGATAGATAGATAGATAGATAGGGAGCAAGGTGGCATCTCAGCCTACCTTTCTGGAGCTTGTTGGGGTTGCCTTCCAACCAGCTGAAGAGCCCGGCGAAGTCGCAGTCGCACAGCCAGGGGTTGCCTTCCAAGCGGATTGTCCGCAGGTTGGGCAAGGCCTCCAATGCGGCCACGTCCAGCGTCCGCAGCTCGTTGTCGTTGAGCTCCAGCACTTGGAGTTGGCCCAGGCTCTGGAAGGCCTCGCGGTCCACGGCGGAGAGGCTGTTGTGGCCCAAGCTCAGCTTGATGAGCTTCTCGGCCGACTTGAACGCCCCGGCGTCCAACTGGGTCAAGTTGTTGTAACTGAGGTCCAAGTAGACCAGCTTGGCCGAGCTGCTGAAGGTGCCCCCTTCCAAGACCGAGATGGCGTTGTTGCGGAAGTCCAAGTAGACCAGGTCGTTGTAGAAGACGAAGAAGTCCGGCGGGATCTCCCGGATGCGGTTGCCGGCCGCCAGCAGCTTGCGGACGTCCAACGGGAACGGGCTGGGCACCCGGAGCAGCCCTTGGTCCCGGCAGTCGATGGTGTGGAAGTCCAGGCAGCTACACGCGGTCGGGCAGAGTTCCCCAACGGGGAGGAGGAAGACCAAGCCCAAAACGAGCAGCCGCGCAAGTCGGCGCCAAATGCAGAGACATGGCCACATCGTCGGACTCCGGCGGCTACGGGAACGGCATGCTGGACCCGGCACCGTACGTACAAGACAGGTGTCTGCGCGACCGGAGTTTTCCGTTATTCTGGTACGGGGCTCCGGCGGTTACGAGAACGCTGTCCTGGACCCGGCACCGTACGAACGAGACAGGTATCTGTGCGACCGGAGTTTTCCGTTATTCTGGTATGGGGCTCCGGTGGTTACGAGAACGCTGTCCTGGACCCGGCACCGTACGTACGAGACAGGTGTCTGCGCGACCGGAGTTTTCCGTTATTCTGGTATGGGGCTCCTGCGGTTACGGGAATGCCGTCCTGGACCCGGTATTGTACGTGCGAGACAGGTGTCTGTGTGACCGGAGTTTTCTGTTATTCTGGTACGGGGCTCCGGCGGTTATGGGAACGCCATCCTGGACCCGGCACCGTGCGTATGAGACGGGTGTCTGCGCGACCGGAGTTTTCTGTTATTCTGGTACGGGGCTCCGGCGGCTACAGGAACGCCATGCTAGACCTGGCACTGTACGTACGAAATGGGTCTCTGCGCGACCGGAGTTTTCTGTTATTCTGGTAGGAGGCTCCAGCGGCTACGGGAACACCATCTTGGACCTGGCACCGTGCGTACGAGAAGGGTGTCTGCTCCACTGGAGTTTTCCGCTATTCTGGTAGAGCTCAGATATCATGTTTCAGATAGCGAATAGGCGCATGGACGCGTCGTCGGCACCGGACGCGTCGTCGGCACCGGAGTTTGTGGTTATTCCGAGAGAGATCACATATCATAGATCAGATAGCAGCAGGCGAAAGAGAAGGAGGAGGAGGAAGAAGAGGAGGAGGCGGGGAATGAAAAGCTCTCCCAATGTGCGCACACAGGCGCACAGGCACAGATGCGCCGCAAAAAGCGGCTGCCGGATGAAAGGATTTCAGCGGGGAACGACAGACGACGACGACGACGGGCGCATCGCTGAGCTTCTTAAGGGGTCAGCGCAATAGGAAATGAGGGATTTCGGCCTTTGCCGGGGAAGCCCACGCGCATACCGAGCGCATGGACTGCTTCCAATCCATAGCAATACAAAACCACACTAGCTAAGTTGGTAAACGATGCCGAGGATGCTCGCGCATGCAGCTGTTGAATGCATCGTCCTCCGTGTAGTTAATGCTATCGATTACAAATAGCCGTGGGTTGGTTGTGGATTTTTGGATTTTAGGGAATTAGAAATACACATGCTCACCGGGTAGAAGATGCACATGGTGCTCCAGAGCTGAGTGGACTACAGATCCCATTGTCCCCTGCCGTTGCCCCAAATCTCAACATTATTTTAAGTTAGATTATGTTCGTAGTGATGAACTTTATTTATACCCCTTTAAGTGGATTCTTCCAAAAGGTGGGTGGACTACAACTCCCATCATCCACCTCCTTGTTCTTCCTTTTTCTACTGACATAAGAAAAGAAGCCCTTTTTATTGTTTTTAATGTCCCTGGCAAGCCTGAGCTCGTTTTGTGCTTTAGCCTTGCGGACCTTTTCCCTACAGGTGTTGGCTATTTGTTTGAATTCTTCTTTGGTGATTTCTCCCTTTTTCCACTTCTTGTGCATGTCTCTTTTGTGTCTTAGCACAGTTAGAAGTTCTTTGGATATCCATTCTGGCTTCTTTGCACTTGTCCTATTTTTTTCCCCTGCCATTCTCCCAGATCTCAACAACTCCCATTATCCCCTGCCGTTCTCCCAGATCTCAACAACTCCCATCATCCCCTGCCGTTCTCCCAGATCTCAACAACTCCCATCATCCTCTGCCATCCTCCCAGATCTCAACAACTCCCATCATCCTCTGCCATTCTCCCATATCTCAACCACTCCCATCATCCCCTACCATTTTCCCAGATCTCAACAACTTCCATCATCCCCTGCCATTCTCCCAGATCTCAACAACTCCCATCATCCCCTGCCATTCTCCCAAATCTCAACATTATTTTGAGTTAGATGAAGATGATGATGGTGATGAACTCTATTTATACCCCTTTAAGTGAAATCTTCAAAAGGTGGATGATTACAACTCCCATAATCCCCTGCCATTCTCCCAAATCTCAATATTACTTTAAGTTGGATGATGATGATGATTATGATGATCAACTTTATATATACCCTTGGAAATGGATTATCCAGAGGTGGGTGGACTACAACTCCCATCATCCCCTACCATTCTCCCAAATCTCAACATAATTTTGAGTTAGAGGATGATGGTGATGAACTTTATTTATACCCCTTTAAGTAAAATCTTCCAAAAGGTGGGTGGACTACAACTCCCATCATCCCCTGCCATTCTCCCAGATCTCAACAACTCCCATCATCCCCTGCCATTCTCCCAAATCTCAACATTATTTTAAGTTAGATGATAATGATCGACTTTATCTATACCCTGGAAGTGGATTCTCGAGAGGCAGGTGGACTACAACTCCCATCACCCCCTGTCATTCTCCCAAATCTCAACAACTCCCATCATCCCCTGCCAGATCTCAACATTATTTTAAGTTGGATGATAATAATGATGATCAACTTTATACCCTGGAAGTGGATTATCCAAAGGTGGGTGGACTACAACTCCCATCATCTTCTGCTATTTCCCCAAACCACAACATTATTTTAAGTTAGATGATGATGATGATGATGATTATTATTATTATTATTACTGGCTTTATTTATACCCCTGGAAGTGGATTCTCCAGATTCAGGTGGACTACAACTCCCATCATCCTCTGCCCTTTCCCCAAACCGCAACATTATTTTAAGTTAGATGATGATGATTATTATGATGATGATTATTGACTTTATTTATACCCCTGGAAGTGGATTCTCCAGAGTCAGGTGGACTACAACTCCCATCATCCTCTTCCCTTTCCCCAAATCGCAATATTATTTTAAGTTAGATCATGATGGATGTGTGGGTCATGTTTAGTGCAGATCCATCATCGGTGAGATTCACAGGGTGCTCTTGAGGTGAGGTGTACTACAACTCCCATCATCCCTTGTCGTCCTCTCAAATTGCATTATTATTTTATGATATGTGTGCAGGTTTGGTCCAGATCCACGTTGCTGGGATTCACGTGGTTCTTTGAAGGTGGGTGGACTACAGCTCCCATCATCCTCTGCCATTCTCCCATGATGATGATGATGAACTTTATTTATACCCCTGGAAGTGGATTCTCAGGATGTGAGTGGACTACAGCTCCCAACATTCTCGGCCATTCATGGCCCACATCCATCGTTGGTGGGATTCACATGGCTCTTTGGATATGGGTGCACTACAACACCCATCATTCTCTTTCATCCCCCCTCCCTCAAACCCTTTTACATTGGATCATGATAAATACATATGGGTTTGGTCCAGATCCATCATTGGAGGGATTCATATGGTTCTTGAGATGTGGGTAGACTACAACTCCCATCATCATTCACAAAAATAATCATGAAAACATTTGCAAAATATTCTCAAAACTATTCACGAAAATATTCAAGAAAATATTTGTGAAAATATTCACAAAAATAATCACAAATATATTCGCAAAAATAATCATAAAAATGTTTGCAAAACTATTCATGAAAATATTCAAGAAAATATTGATGAAAATATTCACAAAAATAGTCACAAATAAATTCACAAAAAATATTCACAAAAATAATCATGAAAATGTTTGCAAAATATTCTCAAAATTATTCATGAAAATATTCAAAAAATTCATGAAAATATTCATGAAAATAATCACAAATATATTTGCAAAAATATTCACAACAATAATTACAATATTTGTGAAAAGATATTCCTAGAAATAATCATTAAAATATTCACACAACTCATTAAAAATATTCACAAAAATAATAATGAAAATGTTTGCAAAATATTCTCAAAACTATTCATGAAAATATTCAAGAAAATATTGATGAAATATTCACAAAAATAGTCACAAATATATTCACAAAAATATTCACAAAAATAACTGCAACAATATTTGCTAAAAAATATTCACAGAAATATTCCCAAAAGTTATCACAAAAATATTTACATAAATAATCACGACAATCATAATAAAAACATTAACAAAAATAATGAAAATATTCACAGAAATAATCTTGAAAATATTCAAGAAAATATTGATGAATATATTCGCAAAAATATTCACAAAAATAATTGGAACAATATTTGTGAAAAGATATTCACAGAAATATTCACAAAAATTATCACAAAATAGTCACATAAATAATCATGAAACATTTGCAAAATTATTCTCAAATCTATTCAAGAAAGTACAATTCACAAAAATATTCTCAAAAATATTCATTAAAATAATCATTAAAATAATCACAAAATCATGAAAATATTCACAAAAATATTCATGAAAGTATTCATCAAAAAAATCACAAAATATTCACAAAAATAGTCACAAATATATTTGCAAAAATATTCACAAAAATAATCATGAAAATATTTGCAAAATGTTCTCAAAACAATTCATGAAAATATTCAAGAAAATATTGATGAAAATATTCACAAAAATAATCATGAAAATATTTGCAAAAATATTCACAAAATAATTACATTTGTGAAAAGATATTCACAGAAATAATCATTAAAATATTCATAAAAATAATCATGAAAATGTTTGCAAAATATTCTCAAAACTATTCATGAAAATATTCAAGAAAATATTGATGAAAATATTCACAAAAATAATCATGAAAATGTTTGCAAAACTATTCATGAATATATTCACAAAAAATATTCACAAAATAATCACAAAAATATTCACAAAAATAATTACAACATTTGTGAAAATATATTCCCAGAAATAATCATTACAATATTCAAAAAAATAATCACGAAAATGTTTGCAAAATATTCTCAAAACTATTCATGAAAGCATTCAAGAAAATATTGATGAAAATATTCACAAAAATAGTCACAAATAAATTCTCAAAAACTATTCACAAAAATAACTGCAACAATATTTGCTAAAAAATATTCACAGAAATATTCCCAAAAGTTATCACAAAAATATTTACATAAATCATGAAAATATTCACAAAAATAATCATGAAAATATTCAAGAAAATATTGATAAAAATATTCACAAAAATAGTCACAAATATATTCGCAAAAAATATTCACAAAAATAATTGCAACAATATTTGCAAAAAAAATCACAAAAATATTCCCAAAAGTTATCACAAAAATATTTACATAAATCATCACGACGATCATAATAAAAACATTCACAAAAATCATGAAAATATTCACAAAAATAATCATGAAAATATTCAAGAAAATATTGATGAAAATATTCACAAAAATATTCTTGAAAAATTTGCAAATTCTCAAATCTATTCAAGAAAGTGCGATTCACAAAAATATTCATGAAAATAATCATTAAAATATTCACAAAATCATATTCACAAAAATATTCATGAAAGTATTCATCAAAAATCACAAAAATATTCACAAAAATAGTCACAAATATATTCGCAAAAAATATTCACAAAATAATCATGAAAATGTTTGCAAAATATTCTCAAAACTATTCATGAAAATATTCAAGAAAATATTCACAAAAATATTCAAGAAAATATTGATGAAAATATTCACAAAAATAGTCACAAATATATTCGCAAAAATATTCACAAAAATAATTGCAACAATATTTGCGAAGAAATATTCACAGAAATATTCCCAAAAGTTATCACAAAAATAGTCACATAAATAATCATGACAATCATAATAAAAACATTAACAAAAATCATGAAAATATTCACAAAAATAATCATGAAAATATTCAAGAAAATATTGATGAAAATATTCACAAAAATAATCACAAATATATTCGCAAAAAAATTCACAAAAATAATTGCAGCAATATTTGTGAAAAAAATATTCACAGAAATATTCCCAAAAGTTATCACAAAAATAGTCACATAAATAATCATGAAAAATTTGCAAAATTATTCTCAAATCTATTCAAGAAAGTACAATTCACAAAAATATTCATATTCACAAAATCATGAAAATATTCATGAAAGTATTCATCAAAAAATCACAAAAATATTCACAAAAATAATCATGAAACTATTCCCCAAAAAATAACACAAAATATTCACGTAAAATATATGCACAAAAATATTTGCATAAAATAGCGTAGTCCTCTGAAGGACGGCGAAGTGCGGATCCCGTTCCCGTTCCGCGTTTCTCCGTCCCCGTTGTTTCCGTTCCCTTGGAAACCCAAGCCCTGCATCTGGAGTTACACACTGCCATGTGTCACTGCAACAAAGGAAGCTCATTACACGCTGGTCTTTTGTGTCTCCAACACCTTTGCGAGGTGGGAAAGTGGAGTGTGGCTGGCGAGTCTGGGGCGGGAAACTGCCAGAGGGATTCGTGGAGGCTGGAGCCTTGCCCACAACAAGGGTGCCAAGGGAGGCTCTCATTGCCATACAGTGACATTCCGGACTTTGTGTGCAGGGAACACTTATGAGATCCTATTACGACACGTGATTCCTATTATACCACGGCACTCTTTGAGGTAATTGCCTCCACCTTCGGGTCACCTTTGGGCCCATTCATCAAACCTTGGATAATATAATTGGATAATAATAATAATAATAATAATAAGGCATAATGTGGTTGGATTTCCCACTGACACCACAGAGGGCCACTTCACCTAGCAACAGTCAATGCAGTGACATCACAGTGGGTCACTTCACCTGGCAACAGTGAATGCAGTGACATCACAGAGGGCCACATCACCTGGCAACAGTGAATGCAGTGACATCACAGAGGGTCACTTCACCTAGCAACAGTCAATGCAGTGATGTCACAGAGGACCACTTCACCTAGCAACAGTCAATGCAGTGATGTCACGGAGGGCCACTTCACCTAGCAGCAGTCAATGCAGTGACGTGACAGAGGACCACTTCACCTAGCAACAGTCAATGCAGTGATGTCACGGAGGGCCACTTCACCTAGCAGCAGTCAATGCAGTGACACCACAGAGGGCCACTTCACCTAGCAACAGTCAATGCAGTGATGTCACAGAGGACCACTTCACCTAGCAACAGTCAATGCAGTGACAACACAGAGGGCCACGTCACCTAGCAACAGTCAATGCAGTGACATCACAGAGGGCCACTTCACCTAGCAACAGTCAATACAGTGACATCACAGAGGGTCACTTCACCTAGCAACAGTCAATGCAGTGACGTCACAGAGGACGAATTCACCTAGCAACAGTCAATGCAGTGACATCACAGAGGGCCAGTTCACCTAGCAGTAGTAAATGCAGTGACGTCACAGAGGGCCACTTCACCTAGCAGCAGTAAATGCAGTGACATCACGGAGGGCCACTTCACCTATCAACAGTAAATGCAGTGACATCACAGAGGGCCACTTCACCTAGCAACAGTAATGCAGTGACGTCACAGAGGGCCACTTCACCTAGCAACAGTCAATACAGTGACATCACAAAAGGCCACTTCACCTATCAACATTTAATGCAGTGACATCACAGAGGGCCACTTCACCTATTAACAGTAAATGCAGTGACATCACAGAGGGCCACTTCACCTATCAACATTTAATGCAGTGACATCACAGAGGGCTACTTCACCTATCAACAGTAAATGCAGTGACATCACAGAGGGCCACTTCACCTAGCAACAGTAATGCAGTGACGTCACAGAGGGTCACTTCACCTAGCAACAGTAAATGCAGTGACATCACAAAAGGCCACTTCACCTATCAACATTTAATGCAGTGACATCACAGAGGGCCACTTCCCCTAGCAGCGGTCAATGCAGTGCCATCACAGAGGATCACTTCACCTAGCAACAGTCAATGCAGTGACGTCACAGAGGGCCGCTTTACCTAGCAACAGTAAATGCAGTGACATCACAGAGAGCTACTTCGCCTAGTAAAAGTCCATGCAGTGACATCACAGAGGGTCACTTCACCTAGTAAAAGTCCATGCAGTGACATCACAGAGGATCACTTCACCTAGCAGCAGTCAATGCAGTGACGTCACAGAGGGCCACCTCACCTATCAACATTAAATGCAGTGACATCACAGAGGGCCACTTCACCTAGCAACAGCAAATGCAGTGACATCACAGAGGGCCACTTCACCTATCAACAGTAAATGCAGTGACATCACAGGGGGCACTTCACCTAGCAGCGGTCAATGCAGTGACATCACAGAAGGCCACTTCACCTATCAACATTAAATGCAGTGGTACCACAGAGGGCCACTTCACCTATCAACATTAAATGCAGTGACATCACAGAGGGCCACTTCACCTAGCAACAGCAAATGCAGTGACATCACAGAGGGCCACTTCACCTATCAACAGTAAATGCAGTGACATCACAGGGGGCACTTCACCTAGCAGCGGTCAATGCAGTGACATCACAGAGGGCCACTTCACCTATCAACATTAAATGCAGTGGCACCACAGAGGGCCACTTCACCTATCAACATTAAATGCAGTGACATCACAGAGGGCCACTTCACCTAGCAACAGTCAATGCAGTGACGTCACAGAAGGCCACTTCACCTAGCAATAGTCAATACTGTGACATCACAGAGGGCCACTTCACCTAGCAGCTGTCAATGCAGTGACATCACAGAGGGTCACTTCACCTAGCAACAGTAAATGCAGTGACATCACAGAGGGCCACTTCACCTAGCAACAGTCAATGCAGTGACATCACAGAGGGTCACTTCACCTAGCAACAGTAAATGCAGTGACATCACAGAGGGCCACTTCACCTAGCAACAGTCAATGCAGTGACATCACAGAGGGTCACTTCACCTAGCAACAGTAAATGCAGTGACATCACAGAGGGCCACTTCACCTAGCAACAGTCAATGCAGTGACATCACAGAGGGCCACTTCACCTAGCAACAGTCAATGCAGTGACATCACAGAGGGCCACTTCACCTATCAACAGTAAATGCAGTGACATCACAGAGGGCCACTTCACCTAGCAACAGTCAATGCAGTGACATCACAGAGGGCCACTTCACCTAGCAACAGTCAATGCAGTGACATCACAGAGGGCCACTTCACCTAGCAACAGTCAATGCAGTGACATCACAGAGGGCCACTTCACCTAGCAGCGACCTTTGTGGTACGAACAGGCTGTTGGAACTGTCATTTTACAGGATCTAAGGCCTTCTCTGCCCACACTATAATTCCCATGACTCCTCATTGTTGACCCATGGCAGTCCGAAAGGTGCCAAACTGCATTAATTCTGCAATGTAGACGCACCGAAAAGGCAGGAACTACTCCCCAACGACCGTTTAGGTCCTGGGCTCTGCTCAACCGTATGGTGGGTGCGAATCGGGATTGACGAAACCTCTTTTGGCAGGCCTCTTCTCGATGAGTTAGCGGCTTGTCGGACCGCATCAGAGACATCGACGTGGTTGAGTTCCCTCTGGCAGCTTCTCTCTGCTCAACTTGCCGCCATGCTTCCTTGCGGTCCTGCCCTGAGTCGTCACAGAATGCGGAGAGGTTGCTTTTTTATCCAACCGCATTCTTAAGCCTATCGGATTCGAGCAGGACTACTCAAATTACGGCCCGCGGGCCAGACCCGGCCCTACGTTTGCCCATCCCCTGCCCTCATTTACCCTCATTGCTGGGCATAGACGAGGGGGGTGTCCTCAAACTATGACCTTCTCTTCCTCTTCTTCTTTCTTCTCTTCCTCTTCTTCTTCCTCTTCCTCTTCTTCCTCTTCCTCCTACTCCTTTTCCTTCTTTTCATCTTTTTCCTCTTCCTCCTCCTCGTCTTCCTCCTTCTCTTCCTCTTCGTCTTTCTCCTTTTTTCTTTTTCTTCTTCTTCCTTCTCCTTTTCATTTTCCTCTTCCTCATCCTCCTCTTCCTCCTTCTCTTCCTCTTCTTCTTCCTCCTCCTCTTCCTCCTCCTTCTATTCCTCCTTCTCTTCCTCTTCATCTTTCTCCTTTTCTTCTTTTTCTTCATCTTCCTTCTCCTTTTCATCTTCCTCTTCCTCATCCTCCTCCTTCTCTTCCTCTTCATCTTTCACCTTTTCTTCTTCTTCTTCTTCCTTCTCCTTTTCATCTTCCTCTTCCTCACCCTCCTTTTCCTCCTTCTCTTCCTCTTCCTCTTCTTCCTCTTCCTCTTCTTCCTCTTTCTCTTCTTCCTCTTTCTCCTCTTCCTCGTACTCCTTTTCCTTCTGTTCATCTTTTTCCTCCTCCTCTTCCCCCTCCTCCTCTTCCTCTTCGTTGTTCTCATTTTCTCCTTTTTCTTCTCTTCCTTCTCCTTTTCATCTTCCTCCTCCTCACCCTCCTTGTTTTCCTTCTCTTCCTCTTCTTCTTCCTCTTCCTTCTCTTCTTCATCTTTCTCCTCTTCCTCGTACTCCTTTTCCTTCTATTCATCTTTTTTCCTCTTCCTCCTCCTTCTCCACATTCGTAATTCGGATCAAAACAGTACAAATCTCTGAATTTCGAAAAGGATTCCGAAGCTTTGCACAATCCTTTTCTCCACATTCGTAATTCGGATCAAAATCGTACAAATCTCTGAATTTCCTTGCCCTCACGTACCCTCATTTACCCTCATCTGTGGGTACGAGATGTCATGGCTAGCATGGATGAGGCGGTTCTCGAACTATGGCCCTTGGATTGAGAAGAGGGGGGGTTGGGCAAGAAAGGTGTATAAAAGGAAGTGGTGGTGGGAAAAAGTCAGTAGTGTCTTTCTTTGCTGCAGAGAAACAAGCAATATATCCATTTCAAAGCAAAACCGGCTTGTGAGTGGATATTTAATATTGCTATATAGACCCTACAGTCCTAGGCGGCCCTAGGTAATTTTCAACAGTAAGCAACCAATCATCGATATATATATATATTATTCTGTTTGTCGTGGGAGTTCAATTCCATCATTGGTGGAGTTCAGAATGCTCTTTGATTGTAGGTGAACTATACATTCCAGTAACTACACTTGCCGCACTTGCTCCCTTGCCTGGCCCACTTTGGGTCCGGAGGCGTGTCTGAAGACCCCGGCGTGTGCACCAAAAGTCACCTCTTCTCCTGACTTTCTCCTAAGCCATTGGGACCAAGAGAGAGAGAGAGAGAGAGAGGTGGAGATGCCCACCTTTCCTGAAGGTCGGCGCAAAAACAAAGGAGGGAGCGGAGGTGGGAGATACCTCCAGCCGGAGGGGCTCTCTCTCTCTCTCTCTCTCTCTCGGTTCCAATGGTTGAGGAGAAAGTCAGGAGAAGAGGCGACTTTTGGTGCGCACGCTGGGGTCTTCAGACACGCCTCCGGACTCGAAGCGGGCCAGGCATGGCAGCTCCGCCCTTTGGCCCACCCGCAGATTGGGGAGAGGAGAGGAGGCGAGTGGAGTCCTGGGGGATCGGGAAAGGAAGCAGGTCATGGGGAAGGGATCGAACGCAGAGAACGATTGAGCGCCGTCTCTGCTCGTGCACCCGGTGGCCAGGTGGAGCAGGAACGAGAGGAGCTAGGCGAGGCTCGAGGGCCCGGCCCCTTTGGGAAGAGGATCGCCCGGCAGCGAGGCAAGAAAGCCGAGGCTCCCCCCGCACTGCGAGGGCGGTTGTGAGCTGAGGGGGCGCTCCACAAGAGGCAGTCGAGGGAGATTTACATTTGCACCCCTGGCAAAAAGAAGTGTTCTGCGACCGCTTACTTCGCGTAATGGACGAGCCGCCCCTACCTATAGTCTGACAGTATGTGATGGTGTGGATGAGGGAGTTCCTCAAAATAGGGCCCGCAGGCCAAATACGGACCTCCATTTACCCATCCCCTGCACTCATTTACCTTCACCTGTGGGAAGAGATGTGATGGATTGTATGGATGAGAGGGTCGGTGGGCCAGATACAGCCAACAATATGCCTGTCCCCACCTTCATTAACCCTCCTTGGTGGGCACGGGTTGTCATGGATAGCATGGATGAGAGTTCTCAAACCATATACCGCCCTCTGTTTCCCCACCCACCCCACCCTCATTAACCTTCAGGCCAGATATGGCCCTCCGTCTACCCATCCACACCCTCATTTACCTTCATTGTTTACCCCCTCCTGCCCTCGTTGGTGATCACAAGATGTTAAAGATAGCATAGATGAACTGGTGTCCTCCAACTATGGCCCTCCAATTACCTATCCCCATCCTCATTAACCCTCGTTGGTGGGGTGTCATAGAGAGCATGGATGAGGGAGGTGTCCTCAGGCCAGATATGGCCCTCCGTTTACTCATCCACACCCTCATTTACCTTCATTGTTTACCCCGTCCTGCCACCATTGGTGGGCACAAGATGTTATAGATAGCATGGATGAACGGGTGTCCTCAAATTATGGTTGATGGGCCGAATACGGCCCTCCAGTCACCTATCCCCATTCTCAATAACCCTCTGTGGTGGGCATAAGATGTCATAGAGAGCATGGAGGAGATGGATGCCCTCAAACTATGGCCCGCAGGCTGGATATGGCCCCCCATCTAACTATCCATACCCTCTTTTACCCTCATTGTTTACCCCTTCCTGCCCTCATTGGTGGGCATGAGATGTCATAGAGAGCATGGACGAGGGGGTGTCCTCAAACTATGGCCCACAGGACAGTTATGGCCCTCCATCTACCCATCCATACCCTTATTTACCCTCATTGTTTACCCATTCCTGCCCTCATTGGTGGGCACAATATGTTCTAGATAGCACAGATGAACAGGTGTCCTCAAACTATGGTGCGTGGGCCAGATACGGCCCTCAATTTGCCTATCCCCATCCTCATTAACCCTCCTTGGTGGGCATAGATAGAATGGACGAGGGGTGTGTCCTCAAACTAGGGCCAACAGGCTGGATCTGACCCTCTTTCTACCCATCCACACCCTCATTTACCCTAATTATTTACCCCCTCCTGCCCTCATTGGTAGGCACAAGATGTTCTAGATAGCATGGATGAATGGGTGTCCTCAAACTATGGCCCATGGGCCAGATACGGCCCTCCATTTTCCAATCTGCCTCCTCATTAACCCTCCTTGGTGGGCATGAGATGTCATAGAGAGCATGGCTGAGTGTTGTTTTTTTTTTTAAATTATTCTTTATTGGCATTTTCAATTACATACATATAGAGTAGACAACACAAGGGGGGCTTGGGATGAGGGGTCAGGGTGAGGGATGAGCGGGAGGGGGGGGTATGGTCACTGGGAGAAGGGGGTGAGAGGTAACAGGGGAGGTAGGTCAGAGGGAGAGGGAGTGCAAGGTACTAAAAAAAGCTTGACTTCCAAAATAGTCGGCGGATGATATTCTAGAGTTGGTAGTTTCTATTCTTCTTCCTATGTTGTTTTTCTTCCCATTACCCTAAGAGCTCGTAGCCTTGTAAGATGTTCTTCTTTTCCTTTAGATATAGCCTCATTGGTTCCCAATCCGTCCTTCTTTTCTTGTTTTTGTCGTGTACTAAGTTAGCAAGGGAGTCCATCTCCATCAGGTCTCTGACTTTTAGCAGCCAATCTTCTACCGAGGGTGTCTCTTTTTGTTTCCACTTTCTCGCTAGTACTGTTCTTGCTGCTGCCGTTAAGTGGTAGAGAATTTTGTCTTTATTAAGGTCTAGGTCAAAATCTATTAGGTGAAGTAAATAATATTCAGGCTTTAAATCAAATTTTGTCTGGATTATTAGCTGGCTCTGTTTATGAATCTCTGCCCAGAATTTCTTTACCTTCTTGCAACGCCACCAGGTGTGTAGGTATGTGCCTAGTTGGGATCCACATTTCCAGCAATTGCTGTTTATTCCTTTGTAATATCTTGATATTTTTTGTGGTGTGAGATGCCACCTGTAGGCCATTTTGTACCAATTTTCCGTAATATCGGCCGAGCTGGCATATCTAATCTTTTTCCTCCAGATACCCTCCCACTCTTGCAGCAGAATAGAGTGCTCGAAATCTTTGGCCCAGGCAATCATGTTTTCTTTGATCAAGTCCTTTTCCGTGTCCCATTCTAAAAGCTTGCTGTAAATCATTTTGATGAGTTTTTTCTCCTTTGTCATGACTGAGTCCCAGAAGTTGTCTGGCGATGCAAAATCCGCTTTTTTGTCTTCCTTAAAGGCGTTTGCCACTTGATGGTAGTGGAACCATGAGAGATTCTCATCAATTCTCCTAAGCGATTCTATTGATTTTAGTCTCCACTGGCTATCCTTTTTTTCTATTAGCGTTTTGTAAGTGTGCCATCTACTGCTTGGAAACTCTCTCTTATGGTTGGCTTCTATGGGTGAAAGCCATAAGGGTGTTTTGCTATAGAGATTTCTCTTGTATTTATTCCAAACTTTGAGGAGGGCTGCTCTGACAAAGTGGTTGGAAAAACTTTTCTCGATTTTTGCTTTATCATGCCATAAATAGGCATGCCAGCCTCTTCTCGCATCAAAACCTTCTAAGTTGAGCATTCTTATTTTGGATAAAGAGGCCCATTCTTTCACCCAGGTCAGGGCGCAGGCTTGGTAATACAGTTGTAGGTTTGGCAGATTTAGCCCTCCTCTCTCTTTTGCATCTGTTAACGATTTGTAATTGATCCTGGCTTTTTTGCCATTCCACACAAACTTTAGAATGTCCTTCTTCCATTGTATGAAGCAGTGGTTGGTTCTTAAGATCGGGATCATTCTGAATAGGAAGATCATTTTGGGGAGTAAGATCATTTTTATGATAGCTATTCTCCCAAGTAGACTCAGATTTAGTTGTTTCCAGCTTTCAATCTTCTTAGTGATGTCCTTCCACGTGGTTTCGTAATTATTTTTCACTAGCTGCGCATTATTTGCTGTGATTTGGATTCCTAAATATCTTATCTTGTTGACAATTTCAAATTGTGATATGTTTTGTAATTCTTCCTTTTTTTCGGGGGTCATATTTTTTGTTAACATTTTAGTTTTGAGTTTGTTAATCTTTAGTCCAGAGACCTTTCCGTAGTGGTCTATTTTATCTATCCATTTTGAGATTGTATGGGTGGGGTTTTCTATGATGCAGACAACATCATCTGCGTATGCCTTTACTTTAAATTCATCCTTTCTGATTTTTGTTCCCATCAGGTTGTTATCTCCTCTTATTTCCTCCAACATGATTTCCAATGTGAAGACAAAGAGCAAAGGGGATAACGGGCAGCCCTGCCTTGTTCCCCTTTCAATATTGATACTTGCTGTTTCCTGTCCGTTGATCCTGATTTTTGCTCTCTGCCTTGTATATATTGTTTTGATTGCATTTGTGAAATGAAAGCCCGTGTCTTTTTCTCTGATTAGTTGTAGCATGAAATCCCAGCTAACCCGATCGAAGGCTTTCTCGGCATCGAGAAACAACAAGCCTAGCTCCTTTTGGGGGTTACTTGCGTAGTACTCAATTATGTCCAGAATTGTCCTTAAGTTTTCACACATATGTCTTGATGGAAGGAACCCCGTTTGGTCTTCGTTGATGGTGTTGTTTAGGTATTTCTTCATTCTACTTGGCTGAGTGTTGTGTCCTCAAACTATGGTCTACAGGCTGGATACGGCCCTCTGTTTACACACTCCATCCTCATTAACCCACTTTGGTGGTCATGAGATGTCATAGAGAGCATGGACGAGAGGGTGTCTTCAAACTATGGCCTACGGGCTGGATACGGCCCTCCATTTACCCTCTTTGGTGGTCATGAGATGTCATAGAGAGCATGGATGAGGGGGTGTCCTCAAACTATGGCCTACGGGCTGGATACGGCCCTCCATTTACCCTCTTTGGTGGTCATGAGACGTCATAGAGAGCATGGATGAGGGGGTGTCCTCAAACTATGGCCTACGGGCTGGATACGCCCCTCCATTTACCCTCTTTGGTGGTCATGAGATGTCATAGAGAGCATGGACGAGGGGGTGTCCTCAAACTATGGCCCATGGGCCAGATACGGCCCTCCATTTACCTATCTGCATCCTCAGTAACCCTCCTTTGTGGTCATGAGATGTCATAGAGAGCATGGACGAGAGGGTGTCTTCAAACTATGGCCTACGGGCTGGATACGGCCCTCCATTTACCCTCTTTGGTGGTCATGAGATGTCATAGAGAGCATGGACGAGGGGGTGTCCTCAAACTATGGCCCATGGGCCAGATACGGCCCTCCATTTACCTATCTGCATCCTCAGTAACCCTCCTTTGTGGTCATGAGATGTCATAGAGAGCATGGACGAGAGGGTGTCTTCAAACTATGGCCTACGGGCTGGATACGGCCCTCCATTTACCCTCTTTGGTGGTCATGAGATGTCATAGAGAGCATGGATGAGGGGGTGTCCTCAAACTATGGCCTATGGGCTGGATACGCCCCTCCATTTACCCTCTTTGGTGGTCATGAGATGTCATTGAGAGCATAGACGAGGGGGTGTCCTCAAACTATGGCCCATGGGCCAGATACGGCCCTCCATTTACCTATCTGCATCCTCAGTAACCCTCCTTTGTGGTCATGAGATGTCATAGAGAGCATGGACGAGAGGGTGTCTTCAAACTATGGCCTACGGGCTGGATACGGCCCTCCATTTACCCTCTTTGGTGGTCATGAGATGTCATAGAGAGCATGGATGAGGGGGTGTCCTCAAACTATGGCCTATGGGCTGGATACGCCCCTCCATTTACCCTCTTTGGTGGTCATGAGATGTCATTGAGAGCATAGACGAGGGGGTGTCCTCAAACTATGGCCCATGGGCCAGATACGGCCCTCCATTTACCTATCTGCATCCTCATTAACCCTCTTTGGTGGTCATGAGATGTCATAGAGAGCATAGACGAGGGGGTGTCCTCAAACTATGGCCCATGGGCCAGATACGGCCCTCCATTTACCTATCTGCATCCTCATTAACCCTCTTTGGTGGTCATGAGATGTCATAGAGAGCATAGACGAGGGGGTGTCCTCAAACTATGGCCCATGGGCCAGATACGGCCCTCCACTTACCTATCCGCATCCTCATCTTTGGTGGTCATGAGATGTCATAGAGAGCATGGACGAGGGGTTGTCCTCAAACTATGGCCTACAGGCTGGATACGGCCCTCCATTTATCTATCTGCTTCCTCATTAACCCACTTTGGTGGTCATGAGATGTCATAGAGAGCATGGACGAAGGGGTGTCCTCAAACTATGGCCTACGGGCTGGATATGGCCCTCCATTTACCTATCTGCATCCTCATTAACCCTCTTTGGTGGTCATGAGATGTCATAGAGAGCATGGACGAGGGGTGTCCTCAAACTATGGCCCATGGGCCAGATACGGCCCTCCATTTACCTATCTGCATCCTCATTAACCCTCTTTGGTGGTCATGAGATGTCATAGAGAGCATAGACGAGGGGGTGTCCTCAAACTATGGCCCATGGGCCAGATACGGCCCTCCATTTACCTATCTGCATCCTCAGTAACCCTCCTTTGTGGTCATGAGATGTCATAGAGAGCATGGACGAGAGGGTGTCTTCAAACTATGGCCTACGGGCTGGATACGGCCCTCCATTTACCCTCTTTGGTGGTCATGAGATGTCATAGAGAGCATGGACGAGGGGGTGTCCTCAAACTATGGCCCATGGGCCAGATACGGCCCTCCATTTACCTATCTGCATCCTCAGTAACCCTCCTTTGTGGTCATGAGATGTCATAGAGAGCATGGACGAGAGGGTGTCTTCAAACTATGGCCTACGGGCTGGATACGGCCCTCCATTTACCCTCTTTGGTGGTCATGAGATGTCATAGAGAGCATGGATGAGGGGGTGTCCTCAAACTATGGCCTATGGGCTGGATACGCCCCTCCATTTACCCTCTTTGGTGGTCATGAGATGTCATTGAGAGCATAGACGAGGGGGTGTCCTCAAACTATGGCCCATGGGCCAGATACGGCCCTCCATTTACCTATCTGCATCCTCAGTAACCCTCCTTTGTGGTCATGAGATGTCATAGAGAGCATGGACGAGAGGGTGTCTTCAAACTATGGCCTACGGGCTGGATACGGCCCTCCATTTACCCTCTTTGGTGGTCATGAGATGTCATAGAGAGCATGGATGAGGGGGTGTCCTCAAACTATGGCCTATGGGCTGGATACGCCCCTCCATTTACCCTCTTTGGTGGTCATGAGATGTCATTGAGAGCATAGACGAGGGGGTGTCCTCAAACTATGGCCCATGGGCCAGATACGGCCCTCCATTTACCTATCTGCATCCTCATTAACCCTCTTTGGTGGTCATGAGATGTCATAGAGAGCATAGACGAGGGGGTGTCCTCAAACTATGGCCCATGGGCCAGATACGGCCCTCCATTTACCTATCTGCATCCTCATTAACCCTCTTTGGTGGTCATGAGATGTCATAGAGAGCATAGACGAGGGGGTGTCCTCAAACTATGGCCCATGGGCCAGATACGGCCCTCCACTTACCTATCCGCATCCTCATCTTTGGTGGTCATGAGATGTCATAGAGAGCATGGACGAGGGGTTGTCCTCAAACTATGGCCTACAGGCTGGATACGGCCCTCCATTTATCTATCTGCTTCCTCATTAACCCACTTTGGTGGTCATGAGATGTCATAGAGAGCATGGACGAAGGGGTGTCCTCAAACTATGGCCTACGGGCTGGATATGGCCCTCCATTTACCTATCTGCATCCTCATTAACCCTCTTTGGTGGTCATGAGATGTCATAGAGAGCATGGACGAGGGGTGTCCTCAAACTATGGCCCATGGGCCAGATACGGCCCTCCATTTACCTATCTGCATCCTCATTAACCCTCTTTGGTGGTCATGAGATGTCATAGAGAGCATAGACGAGGGGGTGTCCTCAAACTATGGCCCATGGGCCAGATACGGCCCTCCATTTACCTATCTGCATCCTCAGTAACCCTCCTTTGTGGTCATGAGATGTCATAGAGAGCATGGACGAGAGGGTGTCTTCAAACTATGGCCTACAGGCTGGATACGGCCCTCCATTTATCTATCTGCTTCCTCATTAACCCACTTTGGTGGTCATGAGATGTCATAGAGAGCATGGACGAAGGGGTGTCCTCAAACTATGGCCTACGGGCTGGATATGGCCCTCCATTTACCTATCTGCATCCTCATTAACCCTCTTTGGTGGTCATGAGATGTCATAGAGAGCATGGACGAGGGGTGTCCTCAAACTATGGCCCATGGGCCAGATACGGCCCTCCACTTACCTATCCGCATCCTCGTCTTTGGTGGTCATGAGATGTCATAGAGAGCATGGACGAGGGGTTGTCCTCAAACTATGGCCTACAGGCTGGATACGGCCCTCCATTTATCTATCTGCTTCCTCATTAACCCACTTTGGTGGTCATGAGATGTCATAGAGAGCATGGACGAAGGGGTGTCCTCAAACTATGGCCTACGGGCTGGATATGGCCCTCCATTTACCTATCTGCATCCTCATTAACCCTCTTTGGTGGTCATGAGATGTCATAGAGAGCATAGACGAGGGGGTGTCCTCAAACTATGGCCCATGGGCCAGATACGGCCCTCCATTTACCTATCTGCATCCTCAGTAACCCTCCTTTGTGGTCATGAGATGTCATAGAGAGCATGGACGAGAGGGTGTCTTCAAACTATGGCCTACGGGCTGGATACGGCCCTCCATTTACCCTCTTTGGTGGTCATGAGATGTCATTGAGAGCATAGACGAGGGGGTGTCCTCAAACTATGGCCCATGGGCCAGATACGGCCCTCCATTTACCTATCTGCATCCTCATTAACCCTCTTTGGTGGTCATGAGATGTCATAGAGAGCATAGACGAGGGGGTGTCCTCAAACTATGGCCCATGGGCCAGATACGGCCCTCCACTTACCTATCCGCATCCTCATCTTTGGTGGTCATGAGATGTCATAGAGAGCATGGACGAGGGGTTGTCCTCAAACTATGGCCTACAGGCTGGATACGGCCCTCCATTTATCTATCTGCTTCCTCATTAACCCACTTTGGTGGTCATGAGATGTCATAGAGAGCATGGACGAAGGGGTGTCCTCAAACTATGGCCTACGGGCTGGATATGGCCCTCCATTTACCTATCTGCATCCTCATTAACCCTCTTTGGTGGTCATGAGATGTCATAGAGAGCATGGACGAGGGGTGTCCTCAAACTATGGCCCATGGGCCAGATACGGCCCTCCATTTACCTATCTGCATCCTCATTAACCCTCTTTGGTGGTCATGAGATGTCATAGAGAGCATGGACGAGGGGTGTCCTCAAACTATGGCCCATGGGCCAGATACGGCCCTCCATTTACCTATCTGCATCCTCATCTCTGGTGGTCATGAGATGTCACAGAGAGCATGGACGAGGGGGTGTCCTCAAACTATGGCCTACAGGCCGGATATGGCCCCCTGTCTACCCATCCATACCCTCATTTACCATCATTGTTTACCCCTTCCTGCCCTCATTGGTGGGCACAAGATGTTCTAGATGGCATGGATGAACAGGTGTCCTCAAACTATGGTCCGTGGGCCATAAATGGCCCTCAATTTGCCTGTACCCACCCTCATTAACCCTCACTGGTGGGCATGAGTTGTCATGGATAGCATGGATGAGATGTTGGCTGTGGAACGACAGCCCACCTCAGAAGAGCAACTACCTCAGCCACATCCTCCTCCTCCTCTTTCTCTCATCCATTGTCTCTATGTGATCTTGTGCCCACCAATGAGATTAAATCAGGGTGGGGATGGGTAGATGGAAGGCCATATCCAGCCGACAGGCCATAGTTTGAGGACAACCCCCTCGTCCATGCTTTCTATGACATCTTGTGCCCACCAATGTGAGTTAATGAGGACAGGGATAGGTAATTGAGGGCTGTGTCTGGCCCGCGGGCCATAGTGTGAGGACACCCATTTATCCGTGCTATCTAGAACACCTTGTGCCCACCAATGAGGGCATGAAGGGGTAAACAATGAGGGTAAATGAGGGTATGGATGGGTAGACAGAGGGCCATATCCGGCCTCTGGGCCATAGTTTGAGGACACCCACCTCAACCATGCTCTCTATGATAATTCATGCCCACCAATGAGGGCAGGAAGGGGTAAACAATGAAGGTAAATGAGGGTGTTGATGGGTAGAAAGAGGGCCATATCTGGCCTGTGGGCCATAGTTTGAGGACACCCCCTCGTTCATGCTCTGTATGACATCTCATGACCACCAAAGAGGGTTAATGAGGATGCGGATAGGTAAACAGAGGGCCGTATCTGGCCTGTAGGCCATAGTTTGAGGACACCCCCTCGTCCATGCTCTCTATGACATCTCATGACCACCAAAGAGGGTTAATGAGGATGCAGATAGGTAAATGGAGGGCCGTATCTGGCCTGTAGGCCATAGTTTGAGGACACCCCCTCGTTCCTGCTCTCTATGACATCTCATGACCACCAAAGATGAGGATGCAGATAGGTAAATGGAGGGCCGTATCCTGCCCGTAGGCCATAGTTGAGGACACAACACTCAGCCACGCTCTCTATGACATCCCGTTCCCACCAAGGAGGGTTAATGAGGATGGGGGTGGGTAAACAGAGGGCCGTATCTGGCCTGTTGAGGACACCTGTTCATCCATACTATCTCTCTGTCCTCCTCCTTTTCATTTCCTCCATCCTCTTCTTCTGATCTTAATTCTATCACTTTTCTTCCTCCTCCTCCTCTAACTTTTCTTTCTTCTCCTCCTTCTCCTCTTCCTTCTCCTTCCCTTCTTCCTTGCCTTCTTCTTCTAATTGGTAATCTTCTCTTCCTCCTTTCCCTCCTCTCCTCCTCCTCCTCGTCTTCTTCCCTCTTTCTTCTTTTCCATCCTCGCCCGTCTCCACTTGGGTGATTGCCAAGCTCGGCTTGGGCCTCATGAATGAAGCATGAGAAGCTGGCTCCCTCTGGCGTCCTCTTCAAGCGCACAGCCAGCCATAGGCGGATTTGCACAGGAAAGATGCACCACGAGTGCCCTTCGCTTCCTTTCAAAGCCTGCCGCTGCGCTTCAGCGAGCTTCCGTGATGCGCCACAGCGCATGAAAACATGAAAGGTTCTTAAAAGGACTAAAAGGATTATTATAGCTGACCTGCTTTGTTGGAGTCCCAACGGGGTCGCCGATCGGATGCCACTCGTTCCAAAGGTTTTCCCAAAAATAACCATGGAAATATTCACAAAAAATAATCATGAAAAAAATCCCCAAAATAATATTCACCAAAAATAATCAGGATAAAAATTCCCAACAGTAACCATGGAAAAATATTCACAAAAATAATCATGAAAAAATAGTCCCAAAAATAATCAGGGAAATATTCCCAAAAATAATCATGAAAAATATTCCTAAAATAATCATGAAAAAATAATCCCAAAAATAATCATGAAAAATATTCCTGAAATAGTCAGGATAACATATTCCCAAAAGTAATCGATGAAATATTCCCAAAAATAATGATGAAAATTTTCCCAAAAATAATTGTGAAAATTTTTCCCCCAAAATAATCATGGAAATATTCTCAAAAATAACGATGAAAATATTCCCAAAAATAATCATGCAAATACAAAAATAATCATGGAAATAATCCCAATAATAATCAATTATCACGACGAAATATTCCAAAAAATAATATTCACTAAATTCATTAAAAATACAAAAATAATCATGAAAAAAAGATTCCCAAAAATAATGATGAAAACTTTCCCAAAAATTATCATGAAGAAATATTCCTAAAAATAATCATGGAAATATTCCCAAAAATAATATTCACAAAAATCATTAAAAATACTCACAAAAATAATCCTGAAAAATATTCTCAAAAATAATCATGAAAAAATAGTCCCAAAAATAATCATGAAAAAATATTCCTAAAATAATCATGAAAATATTCCCAAAAATAATCATGAAAAGATATTCCTAAAATAATCAGGATAAAATATTCCCAAAAGTAATGTTCACTAAAATCATTAAAAAATACTCACAAAAATAATCATGAAAAAATATTCCCAAAAATAATGATGAAAACTTTCCCAAAAATTATCATGAAGAAATATTCCCAAACATAATCATGAAAAAATATTCCTAAAATAATCAGGATAAAATATTCCTAAAATAATCAGGATAAAATATTCCCAAGATAGTCATTAATATATTCCCATATAAACCCATTTTCCAACAGACCTCACTACCTCTGAGGATGCATGCCATAGATGCAGGCAAAACGTCAGGAGAAAATGCCTCTAGAACATGGCCCTATAGCCCGAAAAAACCTACAAGAACCTATTGATTCCAGCCATGAAAGCCTTCGACAATACATTCCCAAAAATAATCATGGAAATATTCCCAAAAATAATCAGGAAAATTATTCCCAAAAATTATCATGAAGAAATATTCCCAAAACTAAAATTGAAAAAAAATCTCCAAAATAATCATGAAAATATTCCTAAAATAATCAGGACAAAATATTCCCAAAATAATCACAAAACATTCCAAAAAATAACCATAAAATATTCCCAATAATAATCATGAAAAAATCCCAAAAATAATCATAAAAAAATACCCAAAATCAATCATGAAAATATTTCCCCAAAATCATGGGAATATTTCCAAAAATAATCATGAAACATATTCCTAAAATAATCATTAAACATATTCCAAAAAATAATCATGAAAAATATTCCCAAAAATAATCATGAAACATATTCCTAAAATAATCATTAAACGTATTCCAAAAAATAATCATGAAAAATATTCCCAAAAATAATCATGAAACATATTCCTAAAATAATCATTAAACGTATTCCCAAAAATAATCATGGAAATATTCCCAATCATGAAAAAAATATGCCCAAAACTAATCATGAAAAAATCCCAAAAATAATCATGAAAATATTCCCAATAATCATCATGAAAAAATTCCCAAAAATAATCATGAAAATGTTACCAAAAATTATCATGAAAAAATATTCCTAAAACTAATAATGAAAAAAATTCCCAACAATAATCAGGAAAATTATTCCCAAAAATAATCATGAAAAAATATTCCCAATAATAATCATTAAAAAAATAGTCCCAAAAATAATTATGAAAATATTCACAAAAACAATCATGAAAAAAATTCACAAAAATAATAATGAAAAGGTATTCCCAAAAATAATCATGAAGAAATATTCCCAAAACTAATAATGAAAAAAATCCCCCAAAATAATCATGAAAATATTCCCAATAATCATCATTAAAAAAATTCCCAAAAATAATCATGAAAACATATTCCCAAAACTAATCATGAAAAAAAATCCCAAAAATAACCATAAAATATTCCATAAAATAATCATGAAAAATATTTCTAAAATAATCATGAAAAAATATTCCCAAAAATAATCATGGAAATATTCCCAATAATAATCAGGAAAATTATTCCCAAAAATAATATTGAAAACATATTCCCAAAAAATAGTCATGAAAATTCTTACGACGGGAATGCAAGCAATGTTTACCAAAGATTATACACATGAAGCTCAGGAATGCAAAGGACAAGCAAAGTGTGGGGCACCTAATTTTCCAAAGGATCGTGGCGCATAGTGTGTGCTTGGCACGTTGAGGGTAAATGAGGGCAAGGGATGGGTAAACAGAGGGCCGTATCTGGCCCACGGGTCATAGTCTAAGGACCCCTCACCCATGCTATCCATGACATCTCATGCCTATCAATGGGGGTAAATGAGGGCAGAGTATGGGTAAACAGAGGGCCGTATCTGGCCCACGGGTCATAGTCTAAGGAACCCCTCATCCATGATGTCCGTGACATCTCATGCCCACAGATGAGGGTGAATGAGGGCAGGGTATGGGTAAACAGGGGGCCGTATTTGGCCCACGGGCCATAGTTCGAGGAACCCCTCACCCATGCTATCCTTGACATCTCATGCCCATCAATGGGGGTAAATGAGGGCAGGAGTCGGGTAAACAGGGGGCCGTATTTGGCCCACCGGCCATAGTTCGAGGAACCCCTCCCCCATGCTATCCATGACATCTCATGCCTATCAATGGGGGTAAATGAGGGCAGGGTATGGGTAAACAGAGGGACGTATTCGGCCTGCGGGCCGTAGTTTGAGGAACATCTCATACCCATCAATGGGGGTAAATGAGGGCGGGGTATGGGTGAACAGAGGGACGTATTCGGCCTGCGGGCCGTAGTTGGAGGAACATCTCATACCCATCAATGGGGGTAAATGAGGGCAGGGTATGGGTAAACAGAGGGACGTATTCGGCCTGCGGGCCGTAGTTTGAGGAACATCTCATACCCATCAATGGGGGTAAATGAGGGCGGGGTATGGGTGAACAGAGGGACGTATTCGGCCTGCGGGCCGTAGTTGGAGGAACATCTCATACCCATCAATGGGGGTAAATGAGGGCAGGGTATGGGTAAACAGAGGGACGTATTCGGCCTGCGGGCCGTAGTTTGAGGAACATCTCATACCCATCAATGGGGGTAAATGAGGGCGGGGTATGGGTGAACAGAGGGACGTATTCGGCCCGCGGGCCGTAGTTGGAGGAACATCTCATACCCATCAATGGGGGTAAATGAGGGCTGGGTATGGGTAAACAGAGGGCCGTATTTGCCCCGCGGGCCATAGTTTGAGGAACATCTGATACGCATCAACGAGGGTAAATGAGGGCTGGGTATGGGTAAACAGAGGGCCGTATTTGCCCCGCGGGCCATAGTTTGAGGAACATCTGATACGCATCAACGAGGGTAAATGAGGGCTGGGTATGGGTAAACAGAGGGCCGTATTTGCCCCGTGGGCCATAGTTTGAGGAACATCTGATACGCATCAACGAGGGTAAATGAGGGCAGGGTAGGGGTAAACAGAGGGCCGTATTCGGCCCGCGAGCCGTAGTTTGAGGAACATCCCATAGCCATCAATGAGGGCAAATGAGGACGGGGTATGGGTAAACAGAGGGCCGTATTCGGTCCGCGGACCGTAGTTTGAGGAACATCTCATACCCATCAATGAGGGTAAATGAGGGCGGGGTATGGGTAAACAGAGGGCCGTATTCGACCCGCGGACTGTAGTTTGAGGAACATCTGATACGCATCAACGAGTGTACATGAGGGCGGGGTATGGGTAAACAGAGGGCCGTATTTGGCCCGTGGGCCGTAGTTTGACGAACATCTCATACCCATCAATGTGGGTAAATGAGGGCGGGGTATGGGTAAACAAAGGGCCGTATTCAGCCCGCGGGATGTAGTTTGAGGAACATCTCATACGCATCAACGAGGGCAAATGAGGGCTGGGTATGTGTAAACAGAGGGCCGTATTTGGCCCGCGGGCCATAGTTTGAGGAACATCTGATACGCATCGAGGGTAAATGAGGGCTGGGTATGGGTAAACAGAGGGCCGTATTTGGCCCGCGGTCCGTAGTTTGAGGAACATCTGATACGCATCAACGAGGGTAAATGAGGGCGGGGTATGGGTAAACAGAGGGCCGTATTCGGCCCGCAGGCCGTAGTTTGAGGAACATCTCATACCCATCAATGAGGGTAAATTAGGGCGGGGTATGGGTAAACAGAGGGCCGTATTCGGCCTGCGGACCGTAGTTTGAGGAACATCTGATACGCATCAATGAGGGTAAATGAGGGCTGGGTATGGGTAAACAGAGGGCCGTATTTGGCCCGCGGTCAGTAGTTTGAGGAACATCTGATACGCATCAACGAGGGTAAATGAGGGCGGGGTATGGGTAAACAGAGGGCCGTATTTGGCCCACAGGCCGTAGTTTGAGGAACTTCTCATACCCATCAATGAGGGTAAATGAGGGCGGGGTATGGGTAAACAGAGGGCCGTATTCAGCCCACGGACCGTAGTTTGAGGAACATCTCATACCTATCAATGAGGGTAAATGAGGATGGGCATGGGTAAACAGAGGGCTATATTTGGCCCACGGACCACAGTTTGAGGAACATCTCATACCCATCAATGAGTGTACATGAGGGCGGGGTATGGGTAAACAGAGGTCCGTATTTGGCCCACGGGCCGTAGTTTGAGGAACATCTCACCCATGCTCTCCATGACACCTCGAGGGTTAATGAGGGCAGGGAAAATGAGTAAACGGAGGGCCGTATCAGGTCCATTGGTCATACTTTGTGGACACTCCCATCATCCGTGCTACCCATGACATCTTGGGACCAGCCATGAGTAACCATTGAGTAACCTCATGACCGTAAGAGTAGGGCTTTTGTCTTCTCGATGGAGGAGCTCGGCAACGGCACGCTTGCCCTTGTTTACTTATTCCAGTTGCGTGACATTCGTCGCTATGGCTTTCAGCAGGAGATGGGACCGTTTGGGGATTGACCCAGCATGATGGGAGTTGTAGTTCTCCCCTATGTATGTTCTGTATACCATGGGGGTTCTGTGTGTCAAGTTTGGTCCAGATCGACCATCAGTGGGATTCACAGTACACTCTTATGGTTTTGAGGGCACTAACCCAGCATGATGGGAATTGTAGTTCTCCCCTTCATAGTATACCATGAATCCCACAGATGGCGGATCCGGACCAAACTTGACACACAGAACCCCCATGGCATACAGAACATACTAAGAGGGTTTTGAGGGCACTAACACAGCATGATGGGAGTTGTAGTTGTAGAACATACTGAGAGGGGTTGGGGGTGACTGAACCCCCATGATGGGATTTGTAGTTCACCACTTCATAGTGTACTGTGAATCCCACTGATGATGGATCTGGACCAGACTTGACACACAGAACCCCCACAGCATACAGAACATACTGGCAGGGTTTTGGGTTGACTGAACCCCCATGATGGGATTTGTAGTTCACCACTTCATAGTGTACCATGAATCCCACAGATGACGGATCCGGACTAAACTTGACACACACAACCACCATGGCACACAGAACATACTGAGAGGGTTTTGAGGGCACTAACCCAGCATGATGGGAGTTGTAGTTGTAGGACATACTGAGAGGGTTTGGGGGTGACTGAACCCCCATGATGGAATTTGTAGTTTACCACTTCATAGTGTACTGTGAATCCCACTGATGATGGATCTGGTCCAAACTTGACATACAGAACATACTGACGGTGTTTTGAGGGCACTAACCCAGCATGATGGGATTTGTAGTTCACCACTTCATAGTGTACTGTGAATCCCACTGATGGCGGATCCGGACCAAACTTGGCACAGAGAATCCCCATGGCCTACAGAACATAATGGCAGGGTTTGGGGTTGACTGTACTCCCATGATGGGATTTGTAGTTCACACCTTCTTAGTGTACTGTGAATCCCACTGATGACGGATCTGGACCAAACTTGACACACAGAACCCCCATGGCATACAGAACATACTGAGAAGGTTTGTGGGCACTAACCCAGCATGATGGGAGTTGTAGTTGTAGAACATACTGGCAGGGTTTGGGGGTGACTGAACCCCCATG
>NC_090033.1:18953661-18956161 GCF_037176765.1 Anolis sagrei
AAAATAATATAATATGATTACAATATAATATAATATAATATGTGAATAATAATAATAATAATAATAATAATAATGTATTGAAAGTGATCTTGGTGTCTTAGTGGACCATGAATGGGATATAAATAATAAAAATAATAATAAAATAATATATAAAATAATATAATATGATTACAATATAATATAATATAATATAATATAATATGTGAATAATAATAATAATAATAATAATAATAATAATAATAATGTATTGAAAGTGATCTTGGTGTCTTTAGTGGACCATGAATGGGATATAAATAAAATAATAATAAAAAATAATATATAAAATAATATAATATGATTACAATATAATATAATATAATATAATATGTGAATAATAATAATAATAATAATAATAATAATAATAATAATAATGTATTGAAAGTGATCTTGGTGTCTTAGTGGACCATGAATGGGATATAAATAATAATATAATAATAATAAAATATATAAAATAATATAATATGATAATAATATAATATCACATATTAATAATAATAATAATAATAATGTATTGAAAGTGATCTTGGTGTCTTAGTGGACCATGAATGGGATATAAATAATAAAAATAATAATAAAATAATATATAAAATAATATAATATGATTACAATATAATATAATATAATATAATATAATATGTGAATAATAATAATAATAATAATAATAATAATAATAATGTATTGAAAGTGATCTTGGTGTCTTTAGTGGACCATGAATGGGATATAAATAAAATAATAATAAAAAATAATATATAAAATAATATAATATGATTACAATATAATATAATATAATATAATATGTGAATAATAATAATAATAATAATAATAATAATAATAATAATAATAATGTATTGAAAGTGATCTTGGTGTCTTAGTGGACCATGAATGGGATATAAATAATAATATAATAATAATAAAATATATAAAATAATATAATATGATAATAATATAATATCACATATTAATAATAATAATAATAATAATGTATTGAAAGTGATCTTGGTGTCTTAGTGGACCATGAATGGGATATAAATAAAATAATAATAAAAAATAATATATAAAATAATATAATATGATTACAATATAATATAATATAATATAATATGTGAATAATAATAATAATAATAATAATAATAATAATAATAATGTATTGTAAGTGATCTTGGTGTCTTAGTGGACATAAATAATAATAAAAATAAATAATACAATAATAAAAAATAATATATGTTAATAATACAATATACAAATAATAAACTATAATAATAATAATAATAATATAATAAAAATAATCGTAAGCAGGAGCCAAGAGAGCGATCCCGCCACCGTCGCTCTAAATATAACTTCCCTAAAACTCCCTGTAACTTTAAACCGGCGAGATCAGATGTGTCTCTGAGGGGTGGATCCAAAGAGAAGTCCAGCAGGGCGGGACAGTCTTGTGTTTTTTGGACCTCATCAATCCTCAATCCCAGTTGAAGCCGGACGGCCGAGTGAGCTTGACCGCCTGGGAAGCGAGAGGATGTGGCGCAAGGCTGGGCTGCTGCTGGCCTTCCTCCTTGGCACCCTATGGCTCTGCTCCACTTCGGCCCAGGAAGGTAAGGGCAAGGGCCAAAAGGGAGGCACTCCACTCATGCTCGCTTGCTTCTTCTCTTCTCTTTCATTTCCTATTTTTTTTTCTCTATTTTCCTTTTATTTTTATTTTATTTTATTTTATTTTATTTTTATTTTATTTCACACTCCCTTGCTTCTTCTCTTTCATTTCCTATTTTTTTCCTCTATTTTCCTTTTATTTTTATTTTATTTTTATTTTCCTCTTTATTTTTCTTTATATTTTTTTCTTAGTTTACCTATTTTTTCCCTTATTTTTCCTACATTTTTCTTTCTTTCTGTCTTTATCTCCCCTGCACTTTTTCTTTAGTTTTTCTGCATTTCCTTATATCCTTTCTTTATTTTCCCTATATATTTTCTTGACTTCCCTATATATTTTTCTTGATTATTTCTTATTTTTTTTCTTTATTATTTCTTAATTTTTCCTTTCTTTTCCTATATTTCTTTATTTTGCTTTTTTTAACCATCGCTTTATTTTTCTTTAATATTTCTTTATATTTTCCTTTTTTAATTTTTTTTTCTACATTTTTCTCTCTTTATTTTTTCTACATTTTTTGATATCCTTTCTTGATTTTCCCTATTTGTTTTCTTTACTTCCCGATATATATTTTTTGATTATTTCTTAATTTTTCTTAATTTTTTTCTTTATTATTTCTTTTTCCTATCTTTTCCTATATTTTTCTTTACATTTTCTATATTTTTCTTGATTATTTCTTAATGTTTCTTATTTTTTTTCTTTATTGTTTCTTTTTCTCTTTCTTTTCCTATATTTTTCTTTAAAATTTCTTTATTTTTTTCTTTATTATTTCTTAATTTTTCCTTTCTTTTCCTATATTTTGGTTACATTTTCTTTATTTTG
>NC_090033.1:18961161-18976161 GCF_037176765.1 Anolis sagrei
TCATGAAAAAATATTCCCAAAATAATCATGGAAACATCCCCCAAAATAATATTCACTAAAATGAATATTAGATCTATCTATCTAATTAATATCTATTAAAATACTTACAAAATAATCATGAAAAAAAATTCCCAAAAATTATCATGAAGAAATATTCTCAAAACTATTCATGGAAAAGTATTCCCAAAAATAATCATGGAAAAATATGCCTAAAATAATCAGGATAAAAATTCCCAAAAGTAATCATGAAAAAAAAATCATAAAATAATCAGGATAAAATATTCCCAAAAATAATCATGAAAAAATATTTCCAGAAATAATCATGAAAAAATATTCCCAATAATAATCATGAAAATATTCCCAAAAATAAGCAGGAAAATATTCCCAAAAATACTCAGGAAAATAATTCCCAAAAATAAGCAGGAAAATTATTCCCAAAAATAATCACGGAAATATTCTCAAAAATAATCATGGAAATATTCCCAAAAAGAATCATGAAAATATTCAGAAAAATATCATGAAAATATTCCCAAAATAATCATTAAAATATTCCCTAAAATAATCATGGAAATATTCCCAAAATTATCATGAGGAAATATTCCCAAAAATAATGATGAAAAAATATTCCTAAAATAATCATGAAAATATTCCCAAAAATAATCATTAAAAATATTCCCAGAAATAATCATGAAGAAATATTCCCAGAAATATTCATGAAAATATTCCCAATAATAATCATAAAAATATTCCCAAAAATAATCATGAAAATATTCTGAAAAATAATAATGAAAATATTCAGAAAAATAATCATAAAATATTCTCAAAAATAATCATGGAAATATTCCCAATAATAATCATGAAAATATTCCCCATAATAATCATAAAAATATTCCCAAAATAATCAGGATAAAATATTCCCAATAATCAGGAAAAATATTCCCAAAAATAATCATGAAAAAATATTCCCAATAATAATCAGGAAAATATTCCCAAAAATAATCATGGAAATATTCCTAAAATAAATATCCTCAAAATAATCACGAATATATTCAAAATAATAGTAAGGGAAATTATTCTGAAAAATAATCATAGAAATATTCCCAAAAATAATCATGAAAAAATATTCCCAACAATAATCATGAAAAAAATATTCCCCAAAATAATCATGAAAATTCTTATGACTGGAATGCAGGCAATGTTTACCAAAGATTATACACATGAGGCTCAGGAATGCAAAGGTCAAGCAAAGCGTGGGGCACCTGATATTATTGTTATTTATTGCAGGTCAAGCTCATCTTCTCTCGCTCTCGTCCTTCCTTCCTGCTGCTCACAGTAATGAATACGTTGGGAGGAAGGGAAGGAGACCCGAAAGAGAGGATGAGCCAAAGGGAAACGAGGGAGGGTTGGGGTCATCCAGCCTGGCTGACCAGACGGAAATTGCACCAGGTTGGAAGCCCCCCTCCCTCCCCCTGGTTCAAATTCAAAGCTATTCCTATCAGTGCAGCCTAGAACTCCAATACGCAGATGATAACGTAGTCTGTGCACATTCAGAAGAAGACTTACATCATCTGTTATAGAACTCCCATATGCTGATGATAGTTTGGTCTGGGCTCATTCAGAAGAAGACCTACATCATCTGATATAGAACTCCCATATGCTGATGATAATGTAGTCTGGGCTCATTCAGAAGAAGACCTACATCATCTGTTATAGAACTCCCATATGCTGATGATAAGGTAGTCTGGGCTCATTTATAAGAAGACCTACATCATCTGATATAGAACTCCAATATGCTGATGATAAGGTAGTCTGGGCTCATTTAGAAGAAGACCTACATCATCTGTTATAGAACTCCCATATGCTGATGATAAGGTAGTCTGTGCACATTCAGAAGAAGACTTATATCATCTGTTATAGAACTCCCATATGGTGATGATAAGGTAGTCTGGGCTCATTCAGAAGAAGACCTACATTATCTGTTATAGAACTCCCATATGCTGATGATAATGTAGTCTGGGCTCATTCAGAAGAAGACCTACAACATCTGTTATAGAACTCCCATATGCTGATGATAACGTAGTCTGGGCTCATTCAGAAAATGATCTACAACATCTGATATAGAACTCCCATATGCTGATGATAATGTAGTCTGTGCACATTCAGAAGAAGACCAACATCTGTTATAGAACTCAAAAGATCCAACTATGGGGCATCCCAAGGGCATCCAAACCAACCCCTTTCTCATAGCAAGGGGCCAACCATGGGGCCCAAACTTGGCACACAGAGCCCCCATGACCCACTCTGCATCCTGGTGCAGTTTGGAGGAGGGTGGACCATGGATGATGGGACTTGCAGTACCTTCATTCACTTACTGAAACCACTGCGACCCTCATCCAATGACCAATCAAGACCAAACTTGGCACACAGAGCCCCCATGACCCACTCTACATCCTGGTGCAGTTTGGAGGAGGGTGGACCATGGATGATGGGACTTGCAGTACCTTCACTCACTTACTGAAACCACTGCGACCCTCAACCAATGACTAATCAAGACCAAACTTGGCACACAGAGCCCCCATGACCCACTCTACATCCTGTTTCAGTTTGGAGGAGGGTGGATCATGGATGATGGAACTTGCAGTACCTTCACTCACTTACTGAAACCACTGCGACCCTCATCCAATGACCGATCAAGACCAAACTTGGCACACAGAGGCCCCATGACCCACTCTACATCCTGGTGCAGTTTGAAGGAGAGTGGACCATGGATGATGGGACTTGCAGTACCTTCATTCACTTACTGAAACCACTGCGACCCTCAACCAATGACCAATCAAGACCAAACTTGGCACACAGAGCCCCCATGACCCACTCTACATCCTGGTGCAGTTTGAAGGAGAGTGGACCATGGATGATGGGACTTGCAGTACCTTCATTCACTTACTGAAACCACTGCGACCCTCAACCAATGACCAATCAAGACCAAACTTGGCACACAGAGGCCCCATGACCCACTCTACATCCTGGTGCAGTTTGAAGGAGAGTGGACCATGGATGATGGGACTTGCAGTACCTTCACTCACTTACTGAAACCACTGCAACCCTCAACCAATGACCAATCAAGACCAAACTTGGCACACAGAGCCCCCATGACCCACTCTACATCCTGGTGCAGTTTGAAGGAGAGTGGACCATGGATGATGGGACTTGCAGTACCTTCATTCACTTACTGAAACCACTGCGACCCTCAACCAATGACCAATCAAGACCAAACTTGGCACACAGAGGCCCCATGACCCACTCTACATCCTGGTGCAGTTTGAAGGAGAGTGGACCATGGATGATGGGACTTGCAGTACCTTCACTCACTTACTGAAACCACTGCGACCCTCAACCAATGACCAATCAAGACCAAACTTGGAACACCGAGGCCCCATGACCCACTTTCTCTAATCACCTGGGCAGCGCCAGGTCCCCTTCTGTAGACACTATATTCTGTTGTTGTTGTTGTTGTTGTTAACCCATTCATCATCCTCTAATGTTCCTACATCCCTTTCTATATGTATATTATGACATCCCTAGACACTCTATTTCTATATGCAGATTAGAATGGCATTCGTCTTTTCTTGCGTGATGACGATAGATAGATAGATACCTCATTCGTGGTCTATTAAGACGTCTAGATCCCTTTCAATTGACTATATTATATAATGATTTCTGTAGACACTAATATGCTGTTGCCAGGTGAAGTGGCCCTCAGTGGTATCACCGAATTGATTGTTGCCAGTTGAAGCATATGCAGTGCCAGGTGAAGTGGCCACCAGTGATAGATCACTGGATTGTCTGTTACCAGGTGAAGTGCCCCTCTGTGATATCACTGAACCGACGGTTGCTAGTCAATGAATCTTCTGTACCCAGGTGAAGTGTCCCTCTGTGATATCACAGAACCGACTTGCTAGTCGAAGTACCTTGTTGCTAGGTGAAGTGGCCCTTGGTGATGTCACTGGGAAGGAAGGGAGAGAGAAAGGAGGGGAGTTCAGCACTCTGGACAGCGTATGTGTCTGTCTGTCTGTCTGTCTATCCATCCATCCATCATCTGTATCATCTACCTACATACCTACCTGTCTACCTACCCACCCATCCATCACCTGTACCATCTATCTATCTATCTATCTATCTATCTATCTATCTATCCATCCATCCATCCATCTATCCATCACCTGTACCATCTACCTACCTACCACCTACCTCCTTGTCTATCCATCCATCCATCCCCTGTACCATCTATTCATCTATCTATCTATCTATCTATCTATCTATCTATCCATCCATCCATCCATCCATCCATCCATCATCTGTATCATCCATCCATCCCTCTATCTATCTATCTATCTATCTATCTATCTATCTATCCATCCATCCATCCATCCATCCATCCATCATCTGTATCATCCATCTATCTATCTATCTATCTATCTATCTATCTATCTATCTATCTATGTAGATATCCATCCATCTATCCATCCATCCAACACCTGTACCATCTATCTATCTATCTATCTATCTATCTATCTATCTATCCATCCATCCATCCATCCATCCATCATCTGTACTATCCATCCATCGATCCGTCTATCCATTCATCATCTGGATCCATCCATCCGTCCACCATCTGGATTGATCTATCTATCTATCTATCTATCTATCTATCTATCTATCTATCTATCCATCCATCCATCACCTGTACCATCTACCTACCACCTACCTCCTTGTGTATCCATCCATCCATCCCCTGTACCATCTATTCATCTATCTATCTATCCATCCATCCATCCATCCATCCATCCATCATCTGTATCATCCATCCATCCCTCTATCTATCTATCTATGTAGATATCCATCCATCTATCTATCCATCCATCACCTGTACCATCTATCTATCTATCTATCTATCTATCTATCTATCTATCTATCCATCCATCCATCCATCCATCCATCATCTGTATCATCCATCCATCCCTCTATCTATCTATCTATGTAGATATCCATCCATCTATCTATCCATCCATCACCTGTACCATCTATCTATCTATCTATCTATCTATCTATCTATCTATCTATCCATCCATCCATCCATCCATCCATCATCTGTACTATCCATCCATCGATCCGTCTGTCCGTCCATCCATCCATCATCTGGATCCATCCATCCGTCCACCATCTGGATCTATCTATCTATCTATCTATCTATCTATCTATCTATCTATGTAGATATCCATCCATCTATCTACCTACTCATCCATTCATCATCTGTACCAACTATCTATCTATCTATCTATCTATCTATCTATCTATCCATCATCTGTACCATCTACCTACCTACCACCTACCTTCCTGTCTATCCATCCATCCATCACCTGTACCATCTATTCATCATCTATCTATCTCTACCTACCCATCCATCCATCATCTGTATCATCCATCCCTGGATTGTCTGTTACCAGGTGAAGTGCCCCTCTGTGATATCACTGAACCGACGGTTGCTAGTCAATGAATCTTCTGTACCCAGGTGAAGTGTCCCTCTGTGATATCACAGAACCGACTTGCTAGTCGAAGTACCTTGTTGCTAGGTGAAGTGGCCCTTGGTGATGTCACTGGGAAGGAAGGGAGAGAGAAAGGAGGGGAGTTCAGCACTCTGGACAGCGTATGTGTCTGTCTGTCTGTCTGTCTATCCATCCATCCATCATCTGTATCATCTACCTACATACCTACCTGTCTACCTACCCACCCATCCATCACCTGTACCATCTATCTATCTATCTATCTATCTATCTATCTATCTATCCATCCATCCATCCATCTATCCATCACCTGTACCATCTACCTACCTACCACCTACCTCCTTGTCTATCCATCCATCCATCCCCTGTACCATCTATTCATCTATCTATCTATCTATCTATCTATCTATCTATCTATCCATCCATCCATCCATCCATCCATCCATCATCTGTATCATCCATCCATCCCTCTATCTATCTATCTATCTATCTATCTATCTATCTATCTATCCATCCATCCATCCATCCATCCATCCATCCATCATCTGTATCATCCATCTATCTATCTATCTATCTATCTATCTATCTATCTATCTATCTATCTATGTAGATATCCATCCATCTATCCATCCATCCAACACCTGTACCATCTATCTATCTATCTATCTATCTATCTATCTATCTATCTATCTATCCATCCATCCATCCATCCATCCATCATCTGTACTATCCATCCATCGATCCGTCTATCCATTCATCATCTGGATCCATCCATCCGTCCACCATCTGGATTGATCTATCTATCTATCTATCTATCTATCTATCTATCTATCTATCTATCCATCCATCACCTGTACCATCTACCTACCACCTACCTCCTTGTCTATCCATCCATCCATCCCCTGTACCATCTATTCATCTATCTATCTATCCATCCATCCATCCATCCATCCATCCATCATCTGTATCATCCATCCATCCCTCTATCTATCTATCTATGTAGATATCCATCCATCTATCTATCCATCCATCACCTGTACCATCTATCTATCTATCTATCTATCTATCTATCTATCTATCTATCTATCCATCCATCCATCCATCCATCCATCATCTGTATCATCCATCCATCCCTCTATCTATCTATCTATGTAGATATCCATCCATCTATCTATCCATCCATCACCTGTACCATCTATCTATCTATCTATCTATCTATCTATCTATCTATCTATCCATCCATCCATCCATCCATCCATCATCTGTACTATCCATCCATCGATCCGTCTGTCCGTCCATCCATCCATCATCTGGATCCATCCATCCGTCCACCATCTGGATCTATCTATCTATCTATCTATCTATCTATCTATCTATGTAGATATCCATCCATCTATCTACCTACTCATCCATTCATCATCTGTACCAACTATCTATCTATCTATCTATCTATCTATCTATCTATCTATCTATCCATCATCTGTACCATCTACCTACCTACCACCTACCTTCCTGTCTATCCATCCATCACCTGTACCATCTATTCATCATCTATCTATCTCCACCTACCCACCTACCCATCCATCCATCATCTGTATCATCCATCCCTCTATCTATCTATCTATCTATCTATCTATCTATCTATCTATCGATCTATGTAGATATCCATCCATCTATCCATCCATCCATCCATCCATCCATCCATCACCTGTACCATCTATCTATCTATCTATCTATCTATCTATCTATCCATCCATCCATCATCTGTACTATCCATCCATCGATCCGTCTGTCCGTCCATCCATCCATCATCTGGATCCATCCATCCATCCACCATCTGGATCTATCTATCTATCTATCTATCTATCTATCTATCTATCTATGTAGATATCCATCCATCTATCTACCTACCCATCCATTCATCATCTGTACCAACTATCTATCTATCTATCTATCTATCTATCTATCTATCTATCTATCCATCATCTGTACCATCTACCTACCTACCACCTACCTTCCTGTCTATCCATCCATCCATCACCTGTACCATCTATTCATCATCTATCTATCTCTACCTACCCATCCATCCATCATCTGTATCATCCATCCCTCTATCTATCTATCTATCTATCTATCTATCTATCTATCTATCTATCTACCCATCCATCTATCTATCTATGTAGATATCCATCCATCCATCCATCCATGTCACTGGGAAGGAAGGGAGGGAGAGAGAGAGAGGGAAAGGAGGGGAGTTCAGCACTCTGGACAGCGCTTGGACATTGGCCGTGTCTTCGTTGGGGTCTCACGCCGATCCTTGTGTCCCCTTTTTTGCAGTCAGCACCCCCGGATTGGAAGACGAAGCCCTGACCGGGAACCCGGACCCGGGGCCAGTGTCCGAAGGCCCCACCGAGGTCAGTATCTGGGGGCCGTCTCCTCCGGACACCCCACCTCCGCCCCCCCCCCCATGACCCATGGCTCGTTTCTCCATTTAGGAACTGACCACCGACAGTCTGCCGTCCGCCGAAGACGGCGTCCAGAACGCGACCGAGCCGGACCCTCCAGACACATCTGACGGTACGACAAAATGAATATTGATAAAATAATAATCATATAATAATAATAATAAAATATTAATTGAATAATATAATATAATACTAATATTAATAATAATAATTCACAACCAAAGAAAGAGAATAATAATAATAATAATAATAATAATAATAATTATTATTATTATTATTATTATTATTATATGAATATATTATAGGCCATTCACAACCAAAGAAAGGGAATAATTATTGTTTTTTATTATTATTATTTTAGTATTATTATTATATGTATATATTATAGACCATTCACAACCAAAGAAAGAGAATAATTATTGTTTTTTATTATTTATGTTATTATATTATTATTGTTATATTATATTATTATTATTATTATTATTATTATTATTTTAATATATTATTGGCCATTCACAACCAAAGAAAGAGAATAATTATTGTTTTTTATGATTATTATTATTATTATTATTTGAATATATTATAGGCCATTCACAACCAAAGAAAGAGAATAACTATTGTTTATTATTATTTATGTTATTTTATTATTATTATTACTATTATTATTATTATTATTATTATTGAATATATTATAGGCCATTCTCAACCAAAGAAAGAGAACAACTATTTTTTATTTTATTATTATTATTATTATTTGAAAATATTATAGGCCATTCACAACCAAAGAAAGAGAATAACTATTGTTTATTATTATTTATGTTATTTTATTATTATTATTACTATTATTATTATTATTATTATTATTATTATTATTATTGAATATATTATAGGCCATTCTCAACCAAAGAAAGAGAATAATTATTGTTTTATTATTATTATTATTTGAATATATTATAGACCACAACCAAAGAAAGGAAATAATTATTGTTATTTATTATTAGTAGTAGTATTATTAGTATTATTATTATTATATGAATATATTATAGGCCATTCACAACCAAAGAAAGAGAATAATTATTGTTTTTATTATTTATGTTATTATTATATTATTATTATTATATTGTTATTATATTATTATTATTCTTACCATTATTATTATCATCATTATTATTGGCCATTAACAACCAAAGAAAGAGAATAATAATTGTTTTTTATTATGTTATATTATTATTATTATTATTATTATTATTATTATTATTATTAAAACATATTATAGGCCATTAACAACCAAAGAAAGAGAATAACTATTGTTTATTCTTATTTATGTTATATTATTATTATTATTATTATTATTATTATTATTATTATTATTATTCTATTAATAATATATAATGTAATGATATAATATTATAATAATATTTTAAGAGAATAATAATAATAATTGTATAATAATATTTTAATAATATTTTAATAATAGTACAATATTTTGTTAGAATAATAATAATAATAATAATAATATTTTAATAGAATAATAATAATAGTATAATAATATTTTAAGAGAATAATAATAAGAAGAATAAGAATACTTCCGACCTCAAATTGACACTGAGATCACAACCTTAATGGACCGGCCATCAGGCTAAAATTAGCTTCCTCGTGGCTTTGGTCCCAATCCAACTCTGAGCCAAGGCGCGCATGTTGTGAACTCCATCAAGGCGTCCATGCGCTCTCTGGAGCCGCCGAGCCCTCCTTATATGACCCTCAAGGCATGCTAATGAGCCGGATCCAGAGGCATTCCTATGTAACTGGAGCCGGGTGGGAAATGTCGCAGGATCTCTGTTGCAAAGCCAGCGTCCAGCGCACTGCAAGCGTCTCGAATGCAACATGAGAGAGAGAGGTCAAGGCCAAGGCCGTCCTAGGCTGCATCTCGTGTCCATGCAAAAGGGATCGAGGAGTCTTGGTTGAGCAGGAACAAGGGATTATTATTATTAATAAATAATAAATAATAAATAATAAATAATAAATAATAAATAATAAATAATAAATAATAAATAATAAATAATAAATAATAAATAATAAATAATAAATAATAAATAATAAATAATAAATAATATTCACAAAAATAATCATGAAAAATATTCGCAAAAATAATCATGAAAATATTCACAAAAATAATCATGAAAATATTCACAAAAATAATCATGAAAAATATTCACAAAAATAATCATGAAAATATTCACAAAAATAATCATGAAAATATTCACAAAATAATCATGAAAAATATTCGCAAAAATAATCATGAAAATATTCGCAAAAATAATCATGAAAATATTCGCAAAAATAATCATGAAAATATTCGCAAAAATAATCATGAAAATATTCACAAAAATAATCATGAAAATATTCACAAAAATAATCATGAAAAATATTCACAAAAATAATCATGAAAATATTCACAAAAATAATCATGAAAATATTCGCAAAAATAATCATGAAAATATTCACAAAAATAATCATGAAAATATTCGCAAAAATAATCATGAAAAATATTCAAAAAATAATCATGAAAATATTCACAAAAATAATCATGAAAATATTCACAAAAATAATCATGAAAATATTCACAAAAATAATCATGAAAAATATTCAAAAAATAATCATGAAAATATTCACAAAAATAATCATGAAAATATTCACAAAAATAATCATGAAAATATTCACAAAAATAATCATGAAAATATTCACAAAAATAATCATGAAAATATTCGCAAAAATAATCATGAAAATATTCGCAAAAATAATCATGAAAATATTCACAAAAATAATCATGAAAATATTCGCAAAAATAATCATGAAAATATTCGCAAAAATAATCATGAAAATATTCACAAAAATAATCATGAAAATATTCGCAAAAATAATCATGAAAATATTCACAAAAATAATCATGAAAATATTCGCAAAAATAATCATGAAAATATTCACAAAAATAATCATGAAAATATTCACAAAAATAATCATGAAAATATTCACAAAAATAATCATGAAAATATTCGCAAAAATAATCATGAAAATATTCACAAAAATAATCATGAAAATATTCACAAAAATAATCATGAAAATATTCGCAAAAATAATCATGGAAATATTCGCAAAAATAATCATGAAAATATTCGCAAAAATAATCATGAAAATATTCACAAAAATAATCATGAAAATATTCACAAAAATAATCATGGAAATATTCCCAAAAATAATCATTAAAAATACAAAAATAATCATGGAAAAATATTCCCAAAACTTATCATGAAAAAAATCCCGAAAATATACCCAAAAATAATCAGGAAAATTATTCCCAAAAATAATCATGAAAATTTTCCAAAAAGTAATCTTGGAAATATTCTCAAAAATAATCATGAAAAATAATCCCCAAAATAATCATAAAAATATTCTCAAAAATAATCATAGAAACATTCCCAAAAATAATCATGAAGAAATATTCCCAGAAATAATCATGGAAATATTCCCAGAAATAATTGTGAAAATATTCCCAATAATAATGATAAAAATAATCAGGAAAAATATTCCCCAAAATAATCAGGAAAAAATATTCCCAAAAATAATCATGAAAAAAATATTCCCAAACATAATCAGGAAAAATATTCCCAATAATAATCATGAAAAAATATTCCTAGAAATAATCATGGAAATATTCTCAAAAATAACCATGAAAGATATTCCCAAAAATAATCATGAAAATATTCAGAAAAATAATCATGGAAATATGCCCAAAAATAATAACTAAAAATATTCCCAAAAATAATCATGGAAATATTCTCAAAAATAATCATAAAAATATTCCTAAAAATAATCATGGAAATATTCTCAAAAATAATCATGGAAATTTTCCCAATAATAATCATGAAAAAATATTGCTAAAATAATCATGAAAATAATCAGAAAAATAATCATTGAAATATTCTCAAAAATAATCATGAAAATATTCACAAAAATAATCATGAAAATATTCACAAAAATAATCATGAAAATATTCACAAAAATAATCATGAAAAATATTCGCAAAAATAATCATGAAAATATTCACAAAAATAATCATGAAAATATTCGCAAAAATAATCATGAAAATATTCACAAAAATAATCATGAAAATATTCGCAAAAATAATCATGAAAATATTCACAAAAATAATCATGAAAATATTCGCAAAAATAATCATGGAAATATCTCAAAAATAATCATGAAAATATTCCCAAAAATAATCATGAAAATATTCGCAAAAATAATCATGAAAATATTCGCAAAAATAATCATGAAAATATTCCCAAAAATAATCATTAAAAATACAAAAATAATCATGGAAAAATATTCCCAAAACTTATCATGAAAAAAATCCCGAAAATATTCCCAAAAATAATCAGGAAAATTATTCCCAAAAATAATCATGAAAATTTTCCAAAAAGTAATCTTGGAAATATTCTCAAAAATAATCATGAAAAATAATCCCCAAAATAATCATAAAAATATTCTCAAAAATAATCATAGAAACATTCCCAAAAATAATCATGAAGAAATATTCCCAGAAATAATCATGGAAATATTCTCAAAAATAATCATGGAAATTTTCCCAATTATAATCATGAAAAAATATTGCTAAAATAATCATGAAAATAATCAGAAAAATAATCATTGAAATATTCCCAAAAATAATCATGAAAATATTCGCAAAAATAATCATGAAAATATTCGCAAAAATAATCATGAAAATATTCACAAAAATAATCATGAAAATATTCACAAAAATAATTATGAAAATATTCGCAAAAATAATCATGAAAATATTCGCAAAAATAATCATGAAAATATTCGCAAAAATAATCATGAAAATATTCACAAAAATAATCATGAAAATATTCGCAAAAATAATCATGGAAATATTCCCAAAAATAATCATGAAAATATTCGCAAAAATAATCATGAAAATATTCACAAAAATAATCATGAAAATATTCCCAAAAATAATCATGAAAATATTCCCAAAAATAATCATGAAAATATTCCCAAAAATAATCATGAAAATATTCCCAAAAATAATCATGAAAATATTCCCAAAAATAATCATGAAAATATTCCCAAAAATAATCATGAAAATATTCCCAAAAATAATCATGAAAATATTCCCCAAAATAATCATGAAAATATTCGCAAAAATAATCATGAAAATATTCGCAAAAATAATCATGAAAAATATTCGCAAAAATAATCATGAAAATATTCGCAAAAATAATCATGAAAATATTCGCAAAAATAATCATGAAAATATTCCCCAAAATAATCATGAAAATATTCGCAAAAATAATCATGAAAATATTCGCAAAAATAATCATGAAAAATATTCGCAAAAATAATCATGAAAATATTCGCAAAAATAATCATGAAAATATTCCCAAAAATAATCATGAAAATATTCCCAAAAATAATCATGAAAATATTCCCAAAAATAATCATGAAAATATTCCCAAAAATAATCATGAAAATATTCCCCAAAATAATCATGAAAATATTCGCAAAAATAATCATGAAAATATTCGCAAAAATAATCATGAAAAATATTCGCAAAAATAATCATGAAAATATTCGCAAAAATAATCATGAAAATATTCGCAAAAATAATCATGAAAATATTCACAAAAATAATCATGAAAATATTCACAAAAATAATCATGAAAATATTCACAAAAATAATCATGAAAATATTCGCAAAAATAATCATGAAAATATTTGCAAAAATAATCATGAAAAATATTCAGAAAAATAATCATGAAAAATATTCAGAAAAATAATCATGAAAATATTCACAAAAATAATCATGAAAATATTTGCAAAAATAATCATGAAAATATTTGCAAAAATAATCATGAAAATATTCACAAAAATAATCATGAAAATATTCACAAAAATAATCATGAAAAATATCAGCAAAAAGTCCATTATTTCCATGATGATGCTCGCTTATATAATAATAATAATAATAATAATAATAATAATAATAATTTTAGAATATACTATTACAAATATGATAAAATAATAAAACTAATAATATATTAAGAAAGTAAAAATAATGTAATATTAAGATTATAGTATTTAGAATATAATGCAATAATAAAAATATAATATAAATATCATATTTTATATAATGAGATCATAACAGTAACAATAAAATAATAATATGATAATATAATAATAAAATATATTAATAAAATATATAATATGATAATATTATATTAACTATATATTAAGAATATAATAAAATAACAATAAAATATTTTTTATTTAAAATAAAATACAGTAATTAAAAGAAAAGAAAAGAATATGAATAAAATAATACTTATTTTATTTATATTATTATTATTTTCTTTTTTCTTTTAATCATTTTATTTTATTTTTTAAAAAATAAATTAATATAATATTAATAATATATAATATAATATACAATAAATGTAATATTAATACGATATATTATTATTTTATTAATATTATTGCTATTATTTTATTCCTATTATTATTGCATTTAATCTATTTAAAATAAAATACAGTAATTAAAAGAAAAGAAAATAATATTAATAAAATAATATTTTATTTATATAATTATGATTTTCTTTTTTCTTTTAATTATTTTATTTTATTATTTAAAACTTAAATTAAAATAATAATAATAATATAATATAAATAATATTAATAAAATATACAATAAATATAATATTAAGATAATATATTATTATTTTATTCATATGATTATTGCATTTAATTTATCTAAAATAAAATACAGTAATTAAAAGAAAAGAAAAATATTAATAATAGTATTTTCTTTTAATTATTTTATTTTTAAAAAAAAATTAAATTAAAATAATATGAATAATATAATATGATGATGATAATAATATTATAATATGAAT